>NC_091317.1:7588634-7598634 GCF_038502225.1 Cherax quadricarinatus
TTTCATTCGATGAGTTGTGCTATATTATACCTTGTAGTTTCAGTTACGTAAGCTTCCATTCCAATATTCTACTTATGTATGTTATAATGTTCAATTGTTGTGTACTTTGACATTGTATAGAATCAGCCCAAGCCGTACACCTGCCATCTCTAGTTTGTATTAGTTGTATGTCGGGACGACATACGTTAGCATCGCCGAGCTCTCAGTAGTAGTACCAGTTCCTAGTAACCAGTTACCAGTAACCAGTGCACCAGTAGATGACTCACTACCAACCGTCTGTGTGAATCATTGACTGTATTCATATTGCTGCTGACCATAGCAGGATTTCAAACACCACCTCACCCATAGACACTGGTGGGTCAGTTAGTCTTACGATAGAGAGCAGAGAGGCAGGACGGCGGTTGGCGCCTTCACACACATTCCGTTGTATTATACGTACTACCAGCCTGGTATAAACCTTGGTAATAAATACCGACAAGTTGGTTTAGAAAGACACGTAAGCAAACACAATAACATATTTATTAGAAAACGTTTTGGTCCTGGGACCTTGATCACTTCTAACCACCTTGATCACTTCTAACGTTAGAAGTGATCAAGGTCCCAGGACCGAAACGTTTTCTAATAAATATGTTATTGTGTTTGCTTATGTGTCTTTCTAAACCAACTACCAGCCTACGTGAGTATTTTTACCCTATCCACGTTTTTGAAACCCCCATGACATGTGTGTGTATGTGTGTGTGTGTGTGTGTGTGTGTGTGTGTGTGTGCATATGTGTGTGTACTCACCTATTTGTACTCACCTATTTGTGGTTGCAGGGGTCGAGTCACAGCTCCTGGTCCCGCCTCTTCGCTGATTGCTACTAGGTCCTCTCTCTCCCTGCCCCATGAGCTCTATCATACCTCGCCTTAAAACTATGTATGGTTCCTGCCTCCACCACATCACTTTCTAGGCTATTCCATGGCCTGACTACTCTATGACTGAAGAAATACTTCCTAACATCCCTTTGATTCATCTGAGTCTTCAACTTCCAATTGTGATCTCTTGTGTCTGTGTCCCATCTCTGGAACATCCCATCTTTGTCCACCTCGTCTATTCCGTGCAGTATTTTATATGTCGTTATCATGTCTCCCCTGACCCTCCTGGCCTCCAGTGTCGTCAGGCCGATTTCCCTCAACCTTTCTTCATAGGACAATCCACGTAGCTCTGGGACTAGTCTTGTTGCAAACCTTTGCACTTTCTCTAATTTCTTGACGTGCTTGACTAGGTGTGGATTCCAAACTGGTGCTGCATACTCCAGTATGGGCCTGACGTAGATGGTATATAGAGTCTTAAACGAATCCTTACTGAGGTATCGGAACGCTATCCGTAGGTTTGCCAGGCGCCCGTATGCTGCAGCAGTTATCTGATTGATGTGCGCCTCAGGAGATATGCTCGGTGTTATACTCACCCCCAGATCTTTTTCCTTGAGTGAGGTTTGCAGTCTTTGGCCATCTAAACTATATTGTGTCTGCGGTCTTCTTTGCCCTTCCCCAATCTTCATGACTTTGCATTTGGCAGGGTTAAATTCAAGGAGCCAGTTGCTGGACCAGGCTTGTAGCCTGTCCAGGTCTCTTTGTAGTCCTGCCTGATCCTCGTCCGATTTGATTCTTCTCATTAACTTCACATCATCTGCAAACAAGGACACTTCTGAGTCTATCCCTTCCGTTATGTCGTTCACGTATACCAAGAACAGCACAGGTCCTAGGACTGACCCCTGTGGAACCCCGCTTGTCACAGGCGCCCACTCTGACACCTCGTCGCGTGCCATGACTCGTTGTTGCCTCTCTGTCAGATATTCTCTGATCCATTGCAGTGCCTTTCCTGTTATGTGTGCCTGGTCCTCTAGCTTTTGCAGTAACCTCTTGTGAGGAACTGTGTCGAAGGCCTTCTTGCAGTCCAAAAATACGCAGTCGATCCACCCCTCTCTCTCTTGTCTTACTTCTGTCACCTTGTCATAAAACTCTAGTAGGTTTGTGACACAGGATTTTCCTTCCCTGAAACCGTGCTGGTTGTCAATTATACACTTGTTTCTTTCCATGTGCCCCACCACTCTCCTCCTGATGATCTTCTCCATGACCTTGCATACTATACACGTTAGTGATACAGGTCTGTAGTTTAGTGCCTCATGTCTGTCTCCCTTTTTAAAAATTGGGACTACATTTGCCATTTTCCATACCTCAGGGAGTTGCCCAGTATCAAATGATGTGTTGAAGATCTTTGTTAATGGCTCACACAATATCTCTGCTCCCTCTTTAAGGACCCATGGAGAGATGTTGTCTGGTCCCACCGCCTTTGAGGTGTCAAGTTCGCATAGCAGCTTCTTCACCTCCTCCTTGGTTATATGTACCTCATCGAGCACTTGCTGGTGTGCCCCCCTGTTCTGATTTCTTGGAGTCCTACTGGTTTCCACTGTAAATACCTCTCTAAATCTTGTGTTGAGCTCCTGACATACCTCTCGGTCGTTTCTTGTGAATTCCCCATCACCCTTCCTCAGTCTGATTACCTGGTCCTTGACTGTTGTTTTCCTCCTGATGTGGCTGTACAACAGCTTCGGGTCAGTCTTTACTTTTGATGGTATGTCATTTTCATATTGTCTCTGAGCCTCCCTTCTTATCTGTGCATATTCGTTTCTGGCTCTTCGGCTGATTTCTTTATTTTCCTAAGTTCTCTGTCTTCTGTACCTTTTCCATTCTCTAGTACACCTAGTTTTTGCCTCCCTACACCTTTGGGTGAACCAAGGACTCGTTCTGTTCTTCCCATTATTTCTGTTTCCCTTGGGAACAAACCTCTCCTCTGTCTCCTTGCATTTTGTTGCTACATAGTCCATCATTTCTTGTACTGGTTTTCCTGTCAGTTCCCTCTCCCACTGAATGTCTTGAAGGAAGTTCCTCATGCCTGAGTAGTTCCCCCTTTTGTAGTTTGGTTTTTCCCAGCCTATTCCTGCTACTCTCTCCACTTGGAGCTCAACTATGTAGTCGAAGCACAGAACCACATGATCACTAGCTCCCAGGGGCCTTTCATACATGATACCCTCGATGTCCGAACTACTCATGGTGAATACAAGGTCCAACCTTGCTGGTTCATCCTTTCCTCTCTCTCTGGTAGTGTCTCTAACATGTTGATGCATGAGGTTCTCCAGTACCACATCCATCATCTTGGCTCTCCATGTTTCGGGACCCCCATGGGGCTCCAGGTTTTCCCAGTCAATCTCCTTGTGATTGAAATCACCCATAACTAGTAACTTTGCTCCCCCCATGTGTCCTCTCCTGGCCACCTCAGCTAGTGTGTCGATCATAGCTCTGTTGCTCTCATCGTATTCTTCTCTTGGCCTCCTGCTGTTCTGTGGTGGGTTGTACATTACTGCAATTATCACCTTATGTCCTTCAGACTGAATTGTTCCTACTAAGTAGTCCCTTTCGCCCATGCTATCCATTCCTTCCATTTTCTCAAAACCCCACTGGTTTTTAATGAGCAGTGCAACTCCTCCTCCCCCTCTCCTCCCTCTGTCTTTCCTGAGGATTTGATATCCGGATGGAAAGATTGAATCTGTTATTATTCTGGTGAGTTTTGTTTCTGTGAGTGATATTATGTCTGGGGATGTCTCTTTGATTCTTTCGTGCCACTCCTCATACTTGTTTGTTATTCCATCTGCATTTGTATACCACATCTTCAACTTCTTTTCTAAGACTGTGGTCTGCGAAGTATATTGGGGTTGGGGAAGTGGGAGACCTGGTAAGGAACTATGGGTTGTTGCTGTGGGGGTGAAGTTTGTAATGTAGTGGGTGGGGGCATTGGATGTGGCATGGGTGTTTTGAGTTAGAGTGTTTGGTTGCACTGGGGTTGACCTGGTTGGGAGGCTTCTATAGGAAGTTGAGGGAGGCTGTATTTGATCTTCTTCCTGGGTCTGGGATCTCCTGTCTGTCTTCTCCATCCCCTCTCTTTCCTCCTTTCGCCTTTGTACCATCTCTCTCAGTTTCTTCCTTTTTTCTTGTGTTCTGTCGTGGTCGAGATACACCTTCCTGTATGCCGTCATGTCCCTTAATCGTGCTTTCTCCTGCAGGATCCTGGTCAGAGTCGCTTCTGCCTTGAAGGTCACTCTCACTGGCCGGGTTCTTTTTTTTACAAACCCCCCTATTCTCCGAAAATTTTCCAGCTGGGTCATATCGTCTTCTCCTATTGCTTTCATGATGCTTTCAATTGCTTTTTTTCCCCTTGTTTTCTTGCTTCATATGTTTCCCCTTCGACTTCCTGGAGCCCATACACAAAGACTGACCTCACCCTTTCATTCTCCCACTGCATATCCCTGTGTATCCCCTCATTTAATTTGGTTTCCTCCACTGCAGCTTTCCTTTCATCAGTTTCACTGGCTAATGTACTTGGGCTCAGTGGCCTGTCATTTTCCCTTCTCGGCTTTCCTTGGGCTCTGTTGTTGTCTGTTAGGGCCTCCACATAAAGCTTAGCTCTTTCATTTGCTACAGTCTCCTCTGATAGAGCATCTCCATGCAGTTGTGCCCCTTCTTTCCCTACAGTCCCCTTATTTGTGCCTGAGGTAGCAGTCTCTGTTGTCAATCCCAAAATGTTCTTTAGTTCTTTAGGCTGTTTCAGATTTTTCAATTCCTCTTCTAAACTCTGTATCCTAGCTTCTGCTGCTTTGACATGCACCTCCCACTTCCTGCTTTCCATATCTATCCTCTCTTCCATTCTCATGCTAAGTTCTTTTAGTTTCTTTTCCCATTCATGATCCCTTTTTATGAGCTCTGCTGCCCAATCTTCCTTTGCATTTTCCTCCTCCTGTCTCTTGGTTTTTCTTGTTGCTCTCTGGCAACCCATTTTTGTTTTATCCTGATTGCCTCAGAGTGGGAAACCTATGTAGTTCTGTATGTTAGGTTAGTAGTGTGTATGTTAGAGTGTGGAGGGGGAAGTAGTGGAGGAACTGTGGCAATGTGGGAGCTGAGTGGGGAGGGGTGGGGAGGGTTTAGGGTGAATGGGGGAGGGGAGGGTGATCGAGGGAGGGGAGGGATCAGGGGAAGTAGTGAGATGTCGGTGGTGAGGGGGGAGTGTATGTGTGTCTGGGTATGTGTGTGTATGTGTATGTGTGTGTGTGTGTGTGTGTGTGTGTGTGTGTGTGTGTGTGTGTGTGTGTTGTGTGTGTGTGTGTGTGTGTGTGTGTGTAATTTTGTGTGTAATTGTGTGTGGAATTATGTGTGGGTTTATTATGTACTGAAAGTAGGTGGCTTGTGTGTTTAAGGTAAGTCTCAGTGGTCCTTCGCTGCCCACACCTTCTTGTGACCTGACCCCCAACCTCCTGGGACTTACCGGCACTTACTTACAGTGTGTATGTGTGTGTGTGTGTGTGTGTGTGTGTGTGTGTGTGTGTGTGTGTGTGTGTGTGTGTATGTGTGTATGTGGGTGTGTGTATGTGTGTGTGTGTGTGTGTGTGTGTGTGTGTGTGTGTGTGTGTGTGTGTGTGTGTTTGTGTATGTGTGTGTATATATGTGTGTGTGTGTGTGTGTGTGTGTGTGTGTGTGTGTGTGTATGTGTGTGTGTGTGTGTGTGTGTGTGTGTGTGTAATTATGTGTCGAATTATGTGTGGGTTTATTGTGTGTCTGAAAAGTAGGTGGCTTGTGCTTGGAGTGTAATGTAGATTCTCAGTTGTCGCTTGTGTCCACAACCTCTTGTGACCTGACTCCAACCCTTACAGTGTTGCCTATGCTCGACCTGCTTATAGTGAGTTAATCGCCTTGTTCAATGGATTACCATTTGCTAAACCTTATTGAATACTTGAGTGCCTATTCTTTATCGTGCTATGAGAGTTAGACCATTCACATTCAGCTTGGCGGTTAATTGGAACCTGAACCCCACACCCAAACAACCACTCATAGGTGATACAGTACTTGTAGTGCAGCAGTAGCACTGTAGATTGTCCAGGTCGATGTGACGTCCTGGCGTAGATCCAGCTCGATGTACGTCCTGGCATAGATCCACCTCAATTTCTTCTCGTTAATAATGTACCCTATTCACTGTATTTCTTTCACTGGTCACACGATTGTTTCACTTTATTACCTTTCTTGGGTGACACTTGGCAACGCCACCTTACACACTAGCCTGCGCCACAACGCTTTTATTTTCCAGATCACTTACAAAATTGTGGCTCTCCCCACACTTATGTGGCTCAGGCAATTAAAAAAAAACACTTCTAGGATTGTTCACTACCCTGACACACTTAGCAACCCTTGCAGAACACTTAGGTAGCCCTCAAAAACACTTAAATTCCCGGAGCACCGACGGCGTGACTAGCGCGCTCGCTGTCTATGTACTCACCTAATTGTACTCACCTAATTGTGGTTGCAGGGGTCGATACTCAGCTCCTGGCCCCGCCTCTTCACTGATCGCTACTGGATCCTCTCTCTCTCTGCTTCCTGAGCTTTGTCATACCTCTTCTTAAAACTATGTATGGTTCCTGCCTCCACTACTTCACTTGCTAGGCTATTCCACTTCCTGACAACTCTATGACTGAAGAAATACTTCCTAACGTCCCTGTGACTCGTCTGAGTCTTCAGCTTCCAGTTGTGACCCCTTGCCCCTGTGTCCCCTCTCTGGAACATCCTATCTCTGTCCACCTTGTCTATTCCCCGCATTATCTTGTATGTCGTTATCATGTCTCCCCTGACCCTTCTGTCCTCCAGTGTCGTCAGTCCTATTTCCGTTAACCTTTCCTCGTACGACATTCCCTTGAGCTCTGGGACTAGCCTTGTTGCAAACCTTTGTACTTTCTCTAACTTCTTGACGTGCTTGACCAGGTGTGGGTTCCAGACTGGTGCTGCATACTCCAGTATGGGCCTAACATACACAGTGTACAGTGTCTTGAACGATTCCTTATTAAGGTATCGGAACGCTATTCTCAGGTTTGCCAGGCGCCCGTATGCTGCAGCGGTTATTTGGTTGATGTGTGCCTCCGGTGATGTGCTCGGTGTTATGGTCACCCCAAGGTCTTTCTCCCTGAGTGAGGTCTGTAGTCTTTGTCCACCTAGCCTATACTCTGTCTGCAGTCTTCTTTGCCCCTCCCCAATCTTCATGACTTTGCATTTGGCTGGATTGAATTCGAGAAGCCAGTTGCTGGACCACATGTCCAGCCTGTCCAGGTCTCTTTGCAGTCCTGCCTCATCCTCGTCCGATTTAATTCTTCTCATCAACTTCACGTCATCTGCAAACAGGGACACTTCAGAGTCTATTCCTTCCATCATGTCGTTCACATATATCAAAAATAGCACTGGTCCTAGAACTGACCCCTGTGGGACCCCGCTCGTAACAGGCGCCCACTGTGATACCTCTTCACGTACCATGACTCGTTGCTGCCTCCCTGTCAGGTATTCCCTTATCCATTGCAGTGCCCTCCCTTTTACATGCGCCTGATCCTCCAGCTTCTGCACTAATCTCTTGTGGGGAACTGTGTCAAAGGCCTTCCTGCAGTCTAGGAAAACGCAATCTACCCAACCCTCTCTCTCGTGTCTTACTTCTGTTACCTTGTCATAAAACTCCAGGAGGTTTGTGATACAAGATTTGCCTTCCATGAACCCATGCTGGTTTTCATTTATAATCTTGTTCCTTTCCAGGTGTTCGACCACTCTCCTCCTGATAATCTTCTCCATGACTTTGCACACAATACATGTCAGAGACACAGGTCTGTAGTTTAGTGCCTCGTTTCTGTTTCCTTTCTTAAATATGGGGACTACATTAGCTGTCTTCCATTTCTCAGGTAGTTGCCCAGTTTCAAGGGATGTGTTGAAGATTGTGGTTAGAGGCACGCACAGCATCTCTGCTCCTTCTCTAAGGACCCATGGGGAGATGTTGTCTGGTCCCATCGCCTTTGAGGTGTCAAGGTCACTTAAGAGCTTCTTCACCTCCTCCTCAGTTGTTCGTATGTCATCCAACACTTGTTGGTATATTCCCTCTTGATGTTCCCTTCTGTGCTGTCTTCCCACAGCCCTTCCTGTCTCTACTGTAAAAACTTCCTTAAATCTCCTGTTCAGCTCCTCACATACCTCCTGATCATTTCTTGTGAGTTCTCCACCTTCTGTCCTTAATCTGATCACCTGGTCTTTGACTGTTGTCTTCCTCCTGATGTGGCTATACAACAGTTTCGGGTCAGTCTTGATTCTCGATGCTATGTCATTTTCATACTGTCGCTGGGCCTCCCTCCTTACCTGTGCGTACTCATTCCTGGCTCTGCGACTGATCTCCCTATTTTCGTGTGTTCTCTGCCTTCTGTACTTTTTCCATTCTCTATTGCACTTTGTTTTTGCCTCCTTACACCGTCTTGAGGCCTCCTTTTTGTGTGTGTGTGTGTGTGTGTGTGTGTGTGTGTGTGTGTGTGTGTGTGTGTGTGTGTGTGTGTGTGTGTGTGTGTATGTGTATGTGTGTGTGTATGTGTGTGTGTATGTGTGTATGTGTATGTGTGTGTGTGTCTATGTGTGTGTGTGTATGTGTGTGTGTATGTGTGTATGTGCGTGTGTGTGTGTGTGTATGTGTGTGTGTGTATGTTTTTAGTGTGTATGTGTGTGTGTGTATGTGTGTGTGTGTGTATGTGTGTATGTGTGTATGTGTGTATGTGTGTGTGTGTGTGTGTGTGTGTGTATGTGTGTATGTGTGTGTGTGTGTGTGTGTATGTTTGTGTGTATGTGTACTCACCTAGTTGTACTCACCTAGTTGAGGTTGCGGGGGTCGAGTCCGAGCTCCTGGCCCCGCCTCTTCACTGATCGCTACTAGGTCACTCTCCCTGAGCCGTGAGCTTTATCATACCTCTGCTTAAAGCTATGTATGGATCCTGCCTCCACTACATCGCTTCCCAAACTATTCCACTTACTGACTACTCTGTGGCTGAAGAAATACTTCCTAACATCCCTGTGATTCATCTGTGTCTTCAGCTTCCAACTGTGTCCCCTTGTTACTGTGTCCAATCTCTGGAACATCCTGTCTTTGTCCACCTTGTCAATTCCTCTCAGTATTTTGTATGTCGTTATCATGTCCCCCCTATCTCTCCTGTCCTCCAGTGTCGTCAGGTTGATTTCCCTTAACCTCTCCTCGTAGGACATACCTCTTAGCTCTGGGACTAGTCTTGTTGCAAACCTTTGCACTTTCTCTAGTTTCTTCACGTGCTTGGCTAGGTGTGGGTTCCAAACTGGTGCCGCATACTCCAATATGGGCCTAACGTACACGGTGTACAGGGTCCTGAATGATTCCTTATTAAGATGTCGGAATGCTGTTCTGAGGTTTGCTAGGCGCCCATATGCTGCAGCAGTTATTTGGTTGATGTGCGCTTCAGGAGATGTGCCTGGTGTTATACTCACCCCAAGATCTTTTTCCTTGAGTGAGGTTTGTAGTCTCTGACCCCCTAGACTGTACTCCGTCTGCGGCCTTCTTTGCCCTTCCCCAATCTTCATGACTTTGCACTTGGTGGGATTGAACTCCAGGAGCCAATTGCTGGACCAGGTCTGCAGCCTGTCCAGATCCCTTTGTAGTTCTGCCTGGTCTTCGATCGAGTGTATTCTTCTCATCAACTTCACGTCATCTGCAAACAGGGACACCTCAGAGTCTATTCCTTCCGTCATGTCGTTCACAAATACCAGAAACAGCACTGGTCCTAGGACTGACCCCTGCGGGACCCCGCTGGTCACAGGTGCCCACTCTGACACCTCGCCACGTACCATGACTCGCTGCTGTCTTCCTGACAAGTATTCCCTGATCCATTGTAGTGCCTTCCCTGTTATCCCTGCTTGGTCCTCCAGTTTTTGCACCAATCTCTTGTGTGGAACTGTGTCAAACGCCTTCTTGCAGTCCAAGAAAATGCAATCCACCCACCCCTCTCTCTCTTGTCTTACTGCTGTCACCATGTCATAGAACTCCAGTAGGTTTGTGACACAGGATTTCCCGTCCCTGAAACCATGTTGGCTGCTGTTGATGA
>NC_091317.1:7606134-7626134 GCF_038502225.1 Cherax quadricarinatus
ACCTCTTGTGAGGAACTGTGTCGAAGGCCGTCTTGCAGTCCAAAAATATGCAGTCGATCCACCCCTCTCTCTCTTGTCTTACTTCTGTCACCTTGTCATAAAACTCTAGTAGGTTTGTGACACAGGATTTTCCTTCCCTGAAACCGTGCTGGTTGTCAATTATACACTTGTTTCTTTCCAGGTGCCCCACCACTCTCCTCCTGATGATCTTCTCCATGACCTTGCATACTATACACGTTAGTGATACAGGGCTGTAGTTTAGTACCTCATGTCTGTCTCCCGTTTTAAAAATTGGGATTACATTTGCCATTTTCCATACCTCAGGGAGTTGCCCAGTTTCAAAAGATGTGTTGAAGATCTTTGTTAATGGCTCACACAATATCTCTGCTCCCTCTTTAAGGACCCATGGAGAGATGTTGTCTGGTCCCACCGCCTTTGAGGTGTCAAGTTCGCATAGCAGCTTCTTCACCTCCTCCTTGGTTATATGTACCTCATCCAGCACTTGCTGGTGTGCCCCACTGTTCTGATTTCTTGAAGTCCTACTGGTTTCCACTGTAAATACCTCTTTAAATCTTGTGTTGAGCTCCTGACAAACCTCTCGGTCGTTTCTTGTGAATTCCCCATCACCCTTCCTCAGTCTGATTACCTGGTCCTTGACTGTTGTTTTCCTCCTGATGTGGCTGTACAACAGCTTCGGGTCAGTCTTTACTTTTGATGCTATGTCATTTTCATATTGTCTCTGAGCCTCCCTTCTTATCTGTGCATATTCGTTTCTGGCTCTTCGGCTGATTTCTTTATTTTCCTGAGTTCTCTGTCTTCTGTACCTTTTCCATTCTCTAGTACACCTAGTTTTTGCTTCCCTACACCTTTGGGTGAACCAAGGACTCGTTCTGTTCTTCCCATTATTTCTGTTTCCCTTGGGAACAAACCTCTCCTCTGCCTCCTTGCATTTTGTTGCTACATAGTCCATCATTTCTTGTACTGGTTTTCCTGTCAGTTCCCTCTCCCACTGAATGTCTTGAAGGAAGTTCCTCATGCCTGAGTAGTTCCCCCTTTTGTAGTTTGGTTTTTCCCAGCCTATTCCTGCTACTCTCTCCACTTGGAGCTCAACTATGTAGTCGAAGCACAGAACCACATGATCACTAGCTCCCAGGGGCCTTTCATACATGATACCCTCGATGTCCGAACTACTCATGGTGAATACAAGGTCCAACCTTGCTGGTTCATCCTCTCCTCTCTCTCTGGTAGTGTCTCTAACATGTTGATGCATGAGGTTTTCCAGTACCACGTCCATCATCTTGGCTCTCCATGTTTCGGGACCCCCATGGGGCTCCAGGTTTTCCCAGTCAATCTCCTTGTGATTGAAATCACCCATAACTAGTAACTTTGCTCTTCCCATGTGTGCTCTCCTGTATGTGTGTGTATGTGTATGTGTGTGTGTGTGTATGTGTGTGTGTGTATGTGTGTGTGTGTGTGTGTGTGTGTGTGTGTGTGTGTGTGTGTGTGTGTGTGTGTGTGTGTGTGTGTGTGTGTGTGTGTGTACTCACCTATTTGTGGTTGCAGGGGTCGAGTCCTAGCTCCTGGCCCCGCCTCTTCACCGGTTGCTACTAGGCCCTCTCTCTCCCCGCTCCATGAGCTTTATCAAACCTCGTCTTAAAACTGTGTATGGTTCCTGCCTCCACTACGTCATTTTCTAGGCTATTCCACTGCCTTACAACTCTATGACTGAAGAAATACTTCCTACTATCTCTCTGACTCATTTGTGTCTTCAACTTCCAATTGTGGCCTCTTGTTTCTGTGTCCCCTCCCTGGAACATCCTGTCCTTGTCCACCTTGTCTATTCCACGCAGTATTTTATATGTCGTTATCATGTCTCCCCTGACCCTCCTGTCCTCCAGTGTCGTCTGGCCGATTTCCCTTAATCTTTCTTCATAGGACATTCCCCTTAGCTCTGGAACTAACCTTGTTGCAAACCTTTGTACTTTCTCTAGTTTCTTGACGTGCTTTATCAAGTGCGGGTTCCAAACAGGTGCTGCATACTCCAGTATGGGCCTGACATACACGGTGTACAGTGTCTTGAATGATTCCTTACTAAGGTATCGGAATGCTGTTCTCAGGTTTGCCAGGCGCCCATATGCTGCAGCAGTTATCTGATTGATGTGTGCTTCCGGAGACATGCTCGGTGTTATACTCACCCCAAGATCTTTCTCCTTGAGTGAGGTTTGCAGTCTTTGGCCACCTAGCCTATACTCTGTCTGTTGTCTTCTGTGCCCTTCCCCTATCTTCATGACTTTGCATTTGGCAGGATTAAATTCGAGAAGCCATTTGCTGGACCAGGTGTCCAGTCTGTCCAGGTCTCTTTGAAGTCCTGCCTGGTCCTCATCAGATTTAATTCTCCTCATTAACTTCACATCATCTGCAAACAGGGACACTTCTGAGTCTAACCCTTCCGTCATGTCGTTCACATATACCAAAAATAGCACTGGTCCTAGGACCGACCCCTGTGGGACCCCGCTCGTCACAGGTGCCCACTGTGATACATCATTACGTACCATGACTCGTTGTTGCCTCCCTGTCAGGTATTCTCTGATCCATTGCAGTGCCCTTCCTGTTATATGCGCCTGATGCTCTAGCTTCTGCACTAATCTCTTGTGAGGAACTGTGTCAAAGGCCTTCTTGCAGTCCAAGAAGATGCAATCAACCCACCCCTCTCTCTCTTGTCTTACTTCTGTTATTTTATCATAAAACTCCAGAAGGTTTGTGACACAGGATTTGCCTTCCGTGAATCCGTGCTGGTTGGCATTTATACTCCTGTTCTGTTCCAGGTGCTCCACCACTCTCCTCCTGATAATCTTCTCCATAATTTTGCATACTATACACGTCAATGACACAGGTCTATAGTTTAGTGCCTCTTTTCTGTCTCCTTTTTTGAAAATGGGAACTACATTTGCCATCTTCCATACCTCAGGTAGTTGCCCAGTTTCCAGGGATGTGTTGAAGATTGTGGTAAGTGGTACGCACAACATATCTGCTCCCTCTCTAAGGACCCACGGAGAGATGTTGTCCGGTCCCATTGCCTTTGAGGTATCGATGTCCCTTAGCAGTTTCTTCACCTCCTCCTCATCTGTATGTATGTCGTCCAACACTTGTTGGTGTATTCCTTGTTGGTGTCCCCATCTGGTCTGTCCCCCCAGAGTCCTTCCTGTCTCTACTGTAAATACTTCCTTAAATCTCGTGTTGAGCTCCTCACATACCTCTTGATCGTTTCTTGTGAGTTCTCCACCTTCTTTCCTCAGCCTTATCACCTGGTCCTTGACTGTTGTCTTCCTCCTAATGTGGCTATACAGCAGTTTCGGGTCAGATTTGACTTTCGATGCTATGTCGTTTTTATACTGTCGCTGGGCCTCCCTCCTTATCTGCGCATACTCGTTTCTGGCTCTTCTACTAATCTCCTTGTTTTCCTGGGTCCTATGCCTCCTGTACCTTTTCCATTCTCTGTTGCACTTAGTTTTTGCCTCCCTACACCTTCGGGTAAACCAAGGACTCGTTTTGGTCTTCCTATTATTTCTGTTTCCCTTGGGAACAAAACTTTCCTCTGCCTCCTTGCACTTTGTTGCCACATATTCCATCATCTCGTTTACTGATTTTCCTACCATTTCTCTGTCCCACTGAACCTCCTGCAGGAAGTTTCTCATACCTGTGTAGTCCCCCCTTTTATAGTTTGGCCTGTCCCCTTCAGTTCCTGTTACCTTCTCCACTTGTAACTCTACTATATAGTCAAAACTCAGAACCACATGATCGCTAGCTCCAAGGGGCCTCTCGTAAGTGATGTCCTCAATGTCTGAACTGCTCAGGGTGTGTGTGTGTGTGTGTGTGTGTGTGTGTGTGTGTGTGTGTGTGTGTGTGTGTGTGTGTGTATGCGTGTGTGTCTGATAATTAACTGATGAAGGATCGATCCTCCAAGATTTCCTTCTCAGAATGATATATACGGACGGAGGGTTGAGCCTCCACCACTCCTCGGGCTAAATAACCCAAACGGGTTGGCCGCTTTTTATAAATAATAATAATATCACCATCAACAACAACATTAAAAACAAACATGATAATAATAATAATTATTATTATTATTAATAAAAATAATAATAACAGTAACAATAATAAATAATAACAATAAAAACTTGAATAACCTTTCCCGGTTAAGAGTTCTCAAGATAAAAGACTTGTACACTGCAAATAATTGCAACCCATTTATATTAATCAATATATATTCAGAGATATTCAGGTGGTCCAGTAGATAGATACTAAGAGATATTCAGGTGGTCCAGTAGATAGATACTAAGAGATATTCAGGTGGTCCAGTAGATAGACACTAAGAGATATTCAGGTGGTCCAGTAGATAGATACTAAGAGATATTCAGGTGGTCCAGTAGATAGATACTAAGAGATATTCAGGTGGTCCAGTAGATAGATACTAAGAGATATTCAGGTGGTCCAGTAGATAGATACTAAGAGATATTCAGGTGGTCCAGTAGATAGATGCTAAGGTATATTCGTGTGGTCGAGTAGACAGATACTAAGAGATATTCAGGTGGTCCTGTAGACATATACTTACTAATATCCACATGGTCCAGTACTGAGATATATCCATGTGATGCAGTAGTTTACCTGGGGTCTACCAGCTCTTGGTCCCGAGAATCATAACTCGCATGACCATGTCGAGGCTTAATGGAAAGTCCTGATCTGTCAGGCTGTTGGTACTCTCTACACGCAATCCAACGTAGGCATCACAACCAGGTTGATAAATAACTATCATATTACAGGTCTTATAGTACTGACAAGTTGATGAATTACACACTTGTGCAACACCTGGTCACAGACCGGGTCGTGGGGGCGTTGACCCCCGAAACCCTCTCTAGGTATACTCCAGGTATAGACATCCAGGTGTTACACCTGTGTCTTACTGATGAGTAAATGCCTGGAGGAGCCTGCCAAACTCCTCCTTGAAGATAGTTACTGGTAGACATCCGAGGGATGCAGCAGATATTTAGAGATACAGTGTTTATACTCCATCAACACCCATTTCTGTCTCACTATTCTCTGAAGAGGAAGGAGGTGCTCCGAGCCTTCTTGAACGTCTCTTGATGCAGGGAACTGGAGTTACCTTTCTCTTCCTCTTAATCCCCAGGTTGTGTATGACTGTCGTAATAATACATTTGACCTTTCACGTCATTCGTTTCTACTTGGGTCTTCTCTCTCCTTTCATCTCGTCTAACTCCTTCGTTCACATCACTCACAAATACTATTATTAATAAAATTGTGCTACTACTGAACACTATAATCCCACATAAATTGTTTAGCATCTGAGCTGAACAGTAATATAAATAATTTTCTTCGTCAGCCTAAGCTAATGTATCCAGTTATTTCATATCTCTAAGAACCAGCTCAGTTGACGTTCGCGGAAATACACCGCTGACTCAACCTGAATCAGAACATGTTGTTTAGATAAATGTCAGCATACCCCTGACTACAGGTTCGAATATTTTCTGACTGCTTTACTGCCACCATCGTGGAGTATGGCTATGTTAGTTTTTTTTTTTAACTTGTAGGATGATGTCTGGATCGGGATTCCGTCTTAATAAGACGGTTATGGTCTGTGATAATGCTTTTATCAGTATATGATGAATATGTACTACTGTGATTCTAGGCCGGGTGTAGAGTGCATTGCTATGCTGTTATTGGCTGCTTGAAAATGAAAGAGTGTTAGAAGATTTTATTCGGATTTATTAATCCAGAGGGTTAGTAATCCAAGCATAACCCATGAAAGCCAATGAATTTATTCGATTTCCACTGGGGTTCTTTAGTCTTCTTCCAAGGATGCGATCACAACAGTCAGCTGGCACTGAGGTACCTACTGACACTAAGGTACCTACCTAGTTGAACATTAGTAACAGTTGTTAACAAACATACCCATCGTTTCTACTCGTATCTGAATCGATGTCGGGTGTTTCAGATGTTAACCGAGGTCCTGTATGACATGTCACGAGGGACATGTCATACATGTTGGCCGAGTTTGGTGTTATATTCATGAACATTTTATGTAAGCTGTCCATCTTCAGTGTGTTAACGGCTTCCTGAACATCGCTCTGAATGGTTTCCTCAGTCTTTCGCTCGTTTATTAGTTGTCATTAATGAAGAGTTCATCTCCCTCTAGCAAGAGCCCAGTGATTAAGATTGAGTTTGCCTAAGATTGTGTATATTGGGGGAAGAGTACTTCGGTTATTTTAAATTTTGCTGATGGCTGTTTGTTCACTGTGTCACTCATGGGAAGTGAAAGGGGCTCATAATTTTAGTTCGATGGTTTTCGTTTTTAATTCCTGAGTCAACCTGGAATCACCGAGAAGTATTGCGGGTCTTTGTCTCCGGTGATAGAGTACATGGCATTCCCTTTCCATTTTGCATCGTCACCTCTCTTTTTTTTTATCGTAATTGAGGCGGTTAAGGCTGGAGCTAATATCACTAACAGCGTGTCAAGTTTTTAGGTTGAAATGTATTTCTTTCATGGTGGTAGACTCTCACGACTCAATATACTCCCCCCTCGACTTTAAGGTAAAATATATAACATTATCCATTATTCATACTGTCTTCTCAGCAAATTTCAGCAAGGTCAGAATTTAATCGCTCTCATTTAATGATTGTCATTAAAACTGAATTTGTTGAATTTGGCCTCACAACGACTGATATGGAAGTGTCTGAGTCAGGGGCCTCTGTCAGGTGAGAATTTTAATGAGGTCTTAATCCGCGGTTAATAGGCTTGACACCGTTATTTTTCCTGCCAAATCATCGGGTTTTTTTTGTAAGGGTAAGGTCAAAGGTATTTTCTGCTCTGGTAGGTTCTTGCTGGAGGTGGAGGTTGTGTCAGCGGTGGTGAGGCAGCCGGCCTCTGACCTCAGCCGGTCCAGCCACATGTCTTGGACGTTTACCTTGGCTCATGCGTGTATATATATTCAATGTGAAGCCGATCTCCTCAGTGGTCTGACAACACCGCCACCGCCTCGTGTGCTCACTGGAGGAACATCAACAGCCGAAATGGTATATGATACGTGTGTCTCTGTGCATTCAAATCACAAGACTAGAGTAACATTCAAGTACTTCTTTACTGCTAGGTAAATAGGGGCAGTAGATGTAGAGGAGACCCGTGTATGCGTGTTATTCTACCTGGTAATCGAAACTGGGTAATTTCCTTTGCGTGTGTAATCGGCTTATCGGAAGTGGCTAGTTCTAAGTACAACTATATAAGCGTGTGTATTCACCGAGTTGTGTTTACAATCATCGTGTATGTGTGTGTGTGTGTGTGTGTGTGTACTCACCTATTTGTACTCACCTGTTTGTGGTTGTAAGGGTTGATTCATAGCCCCTGGCCCCGCCTCTTCTCTAATTGCTGCTAGGCCCCCCCTCTCTCCCTGCTCCACGAGCTTTACCAAACCTCGTTTTAAAACTATGTATGCTTCCTGCCTCCACTATGTCACTTTCTAGGCTATTCCACTTCCTGACAACTCTATGACTGAAGAAATACATCCTAACATCCCTTTGACTCATAGGAGTCTTCAACTTCCAATTGTGACCCCTTGTTTCGGTGTCCCATCTCTGGAATATCCTGTCTTTCTCTACCTTGTCAATTCCTCTCAGTATTTTATATGTTGTTATTATGTCTTCCCTGACTCTCCTGTCCTCCAGTGTCGTCAGGCCTATTTCCCTTAACCTTTCTTCGTAGGACAATCTCCTCAGCTCTGGGACTAGTCTTATTGCAAGGCTTTGCACTTTCTCTAATTTCTTGACGTGCATGACGAGGTGCGGAATCCAAACTGGTGCTGCATACTCCAATATGGGCCTGACGTATATGGTGTACAGTCTTGAACGATTCATTACTGAGGTATCGGAACGCTGTTCTCAGGTTTGCCAGACGCCAATATGCTGCAGCAGTTATCTGATTGATGTACACCTCAGGAGATGTGCTCGGTATTATACACACCCCAAGATCCTTTTCCTTGAGTAAGGTTTGCAGTCTCTGGCCACCTAAACTATACTCTGTCTGCAGTCTTCTTTGCCCTTCCCCGATCTTCATGACTTTGCATTTGGCGGGGTTAAATTCAAGGAACCAGTTGCTGGACTAGGCTTGTAGCCTGTCCAGGTCTCTTTGTAGTCCCGCCTGATCCTCGTGTGTGTGTGTGTACTCACCTACTTGAGGTTGCAGGGGTCGAGTCCTAGCTCCTGGCCCCGCCTCTTCACTGGTGTGTGTGTGTATGTATGTGTGTGTGTATGTGTGTGTGTATATGTGTGTGTGTGTGTGTGTGTGTGTGTGTGTGTGTGTGTGTGTGTGTGTGTGTGTGTGTGTGTGTGTGTGTGTGTGTAAATAAGAAATAACATAGACTTACACTTGGTTCAGGCAGGTGTTATCCTTACACCATCCTGGTACACCTTGGTACACCTTGGTACACCTTGGTACACTTTGTACACCTTGGTACACCTTGGTACACCTTGGTACACCTTATACTCCTTGGTACACCTTGGTACACCTTGGCACACCTTGGTACACCTTGGTACACCTTGATACACCTTGGTACACCTTGGTACACCTTGTACACCTTGGTACACCTTGGTACACCTTGTACACCTTGTTACATCTTTGTACACCTTGGTACACCTTGGTACACCTTGATACACCTTGGTACAGCTTGGTACACCTTGGCACACCTTGGTACACCTTGGTACACCTTGGTACACCTTGGCACACCTTGGTACACCTTGGTACACACCCTGGCACACCTTGGTACATCTTGGTACACCTTGGTACACCTTGTACACCTTGGTACACCTTGTACACCTTGGTATACCTTGTACACCTTGGTACACCTTGGTACACCTTGTACTCCTTGGTACACCTTCTATACCTTGGTACACCTTGGTACACCTTGGTACACCTTGTACACCTTGGTACACCTTGTACACCTTGGAACGCCTTGGTACACCTTGGTACACCTTGGTGCACCTTGTACTCCTTGGTACACCTTGGTACACCTTGGTACACCTTGGTACACCTTGGCACACCTTGGTACACCTTGGTACACCTTGGTACACCATGGTACACCTTGGTACACCTTGGTACACCTTGGTACACCTTGGCACACCTTTTTACACCTTGTACACCTTGGTACACCTTGTACACCTTGGTACACCTTGTACACCTTGTACACCTTGGTACACCTTGGTACACCTTGTACTCCTTGGTACACCTTGTACACCTTGGTACGCCTTGGTACACCTTCTTACACCTTGTACACCTTGGTACACCTTGGTACACCTTGGTACACCTTGGTACACCTTGTACTCCTTGGTACACCTTGTACACCTTGGTACACCTTGTACTCCTTGGTACACCTTATACACCTTGGTACACCTTGGTACACCTTGGTACACCTTGGTACACCTTGGTACACCTTGTACTCCTTGGTACACCTTGTACACCTTGGTACACCTTGGTACACCTTGGTACACCTTGGTACACCTTGGTACACCTTGGTACAACTTGTACACCTTGGAACGCCTTGGTACACCTTAGTACACCTCGGTACACCTTGTACGCCTTGGTACACCTTGTACACCTTGGTACACCTTGGTACAACTTGTACACCTTGGAACGCCTTGGTACACCTTGGTACACCTTGGTACACCTTGGTACACCTTGTACTCCTTGGTACACCTTGTACACCTTGGTACACCTTGGTACACCTTGTACACCTTGGTATGTGTGTGTGTGTGTGTGTGTGTGTGTGTGTGTGTGTGTGTGTGTGTGTGTGTGTGTGTGTGTGAGTGTGTGTGTGTTTGTGTGTGTGTGCGTGTGCGTGTGTGTGTACTCACCTAGTTGAGGCTGCAGGGGTCGAGTCCAAGCTCCTGGCCCCGCCTCTTCACTGGTCGCTACTAGGTCACTCTCCCTGAACCGTGAGCTTTATCATACCTCTGCTTAAAGCTATGTATGGATCCTGCCTCCACTACATCGCTTCCCAAACTATTCCACTTCCTGACTACTCTGTGGCTGAAGAAATACTTACTAACATCCCTGTGATTCATCTGAGTCTTCAACTTCCAACTGTGTCCCCTCTGTGCTGTGTCCCATCTTTGGAACATCCTGTCTTTGCCCACCTTGTCAATTCCTCTCAGTATTTTGTATGTCGTTAACATGTGTTCCCTATCTCTCCTGTCCTCCAGTGTCGTCAGGTTGATTTCCCTTAACCTCTCCTCGTAGGACATACCTCTTAGGTCTGGGACTAGTCTTGTTGCAAACCTTTGCACTTTCTCTAGTTTCTTTACGTGCTTGGCTAGGTGTGGGTTCCAAACTGGTGCCGCATACTCCAATATGGGCCTAACGTACACGGTGTACAGGGTCCTGAACGATGTGTGTGTGTGTGTGTGTATGTATGTGTGTGTGGCGGGGGGACCGAGACTCAACTCCTGGCTCCCGTCTACTGAGCTATTTCGATGAACATCTCTGATTTCTGGCCTCATAAGCCTTATCATATCTACTTTTGAACCTGTGTATTGAACTAACGTTCATCACTTCCTCATTCAAATTATTTCACTTCACAGCCACCCTGACACTAAAGACATACTTCCTTGCATTTCTATGGTTCATTTGTGTTTTCATCTGTGTTTCCTTGTTTCTGGCTC
This sequence comes from Cherax quadricarinatus, assembly GCF_038502225.1. Taxonomy (NCBI): domain Eukaryota; kingdom Metazoa; phylum Arthropoda; class Malacostraca; order Decapoda; family Parastacidae; genus Cherax; species Cherax quadricarinatus. The sequence continues at coordinate 7,616,857 of NC_091317.1, forward strand.
TCTTAATTCACTATGTCCCTCTCTGACCTATCAATTTCTTTTAATGTTTTGTATGTAGTTATCGTGTCCCCTCCTGTCCTCTCTGCCAAGGTCGTCAGGTTCAGTTTTTTAAAACCCTCCTCATGGTGCATACCCTTGTTTTAGTAGTCTGGTTGTAAATATGTGGATCTTTTCTTATAGTGCAAGTAAATGTAAACCATCAAACCAGGACTTTGTTTTATCTCTGACGCCTTATATATATATATATATATATATATATATATATATATATATATATATATATATATATATATATATATATATATATATACGGAAATCACATTTGCCTTTTTTCCAATTAACTGGCAGCTATCCTGATGGGAAAGATTGGCTGAAAATTTTAGTTATTGGGTGGTAGAGTGGCTGTGATACCATCTCTCCGCACCAGTGGAAATATTTTATTTGATCTCACTGTCTTGATTACATCCAGCTCATTTAGTAGTATTACTTCTTTTTGTTTTACTGATGGTTTCTGGTGCCTGTTGATCTGTTCTGACAAGAATGTCTTCCGGCAACACTCCACTTTCTTCTGTGAAGTCGTTATTATTACATTCATGGAGGGGGTGCTAACCCCCCGTTGGGTTCATACTGCACTTGGGAGAATGGAAGACATTCAGATTCGATTCAAGGAATTGAAACACACGTCCAATTCCTTAGAAGAAGAGACCCTTACCAGCATGAAGGATCCTCTCTCAATATTTTGCTAAGCTCGCTGCACACTTCTCTTATTCTGTCAGCATCCCTCCCTCCCTCCCTCCCTCCCTTCCTCCCTCCCTCCCTCCCTCCCATCATTCGTTTCTTTACAGATATCTTTTTTCCTATGTGGCTGTGGAGTAATTTTGGCTTAGTTTTGGCCTTTGATGCTAAATTATTTTTATACTGTCTGTCATTTTCCAATCTTATTCTTCCGTATTCGCATCTAGCTCTCCTGCTTATTTCTATGTTTTCTGCAAGTTGATTGGCTTTATATTTCCTCCCCCACGCCCTCTTTTTCCTTCCCTTGGCCTCTGTTTTCCTCTTTTTTTTTGGTATGACTTTTCCTTTGCATTTTAACACTTTGAATCTATTACCTCCTTGATTTCTCGCCCAATTTTGCTTTCAAGTCTCTTTTCTCAGAATAACTCAAGGTAAACCGCAAGATAACTTACGATAACCCAGGATAACAACGGATAAACCCCAGATATCCTGAGATAAAGCAGGGCAGCAAAAAATAATTCAGTATAACCTAATATATTCAAACAACGCCTTGTGGTCACTAGGGAGACAAGCCAACTGGCGGGAATTAACATTCGTAAAGCAGACTTCATTTTGCATCAGATTTCCCTTAGGATTGAACGTTGTTGAGTATGACTGGGCTCACCACTCAGCGAAACATCATTAAAATCTTTCTCTCCGTTATTCGCCTCATAACGTGATTTTATATCAGTGAATTATGTCCGCGGACCATCGTTCCTTACAGCCATGTGATAGACACTTGCAAACATTCTTCGCTGTAACTCGGAGAGGAGCAGAATGTTAACACTCAGAGAGAGGTAGTATTTCTCGGTGTAAATTGGCTGAAAGATCACTTTGATCCATATTTTAGAAATTAAAGTATTCTTAAGAAATGGACACAGGTGCAACTGATGTAACATTTTATTGTGGCAGCGTTTCGCTCTCCAGGAGCTTTGTCAAGCCGTTGCAAACATTATAAACATTATACAGTCGATAGGCTTTAATCTCCATTAACCAACCATTATAAGTAGGAGAAACTCCTTCTGAAACCAACTTTTCTTGTCTCTGCAGAGAGTGCTTGGTGTGGTGGCACTAGTTTGCGCCATCGTGGTGGCCGGAGCAGAACAGAAGAGAGTCGTTAGAACTCTTGGCTCAGGCTTCAGGGCTCTCACTGACTTCATAGAAAATATTAGTTCTGGAATAAGCGCTGGATTAACGAGTGGCAGCAGATTAAGCAGCGCTGGAGTACGAAGTGGCAGTGCATTAGGCGGTGGACTAGGGACTGACAATGGACTAGGTGCTGGACTAGGGATTGGCAGTGCACTAGGTGCTGGACTAGGGGTTGGCAGTGGACTAGGGCTTGGCAGTGCACTAGGTGCTGGACTAGGGGTTGGCGGTGGACTAGGGGTTGGAACTGCACTAGGTGCTAAACTAGGGGCTGGCAGTGCACTAGGTGCTGGACTAGGGGCTGGCAGTGGACTAGGGGCTGGCAGCGGACTAGGGGCTGGCAGTGGACTAGGGGCTGGCAGCGGACTAGGGGCTGGCAGTGGACTAGGTGCATTAACATTTGAAGACGACATTGATTTAGCTGCAGGGTCAAAGGAAGACGTTGCCTTAGGCATCGGAATAGGAGCTGCTGCAGCGAAGGCTGACATTGCTTCAGATGTAGTCCTGGGAGGTGGCGCTGGTCTGGGTGGCGTTGGTCTGGGTGGCGCTGGTCTGGGTGGCGTTGGTCTGGGTGGCGCTGGACTGGGTGGCGCTGGTCTGGGGGCCGCTGTCGCAACAAAGGCTGATATTGCTTCAGATGTAGTTCTTGGTGGTGGCGCTGGTCTGGGTGGCGCTGGTCTGGGGGCTGCGGCTGCAGCAAAGGCTGACATTGCTTCAGATGTAGTCCTGGGAGGTGGCGCTGGTCTGGGTGGCGCTGGTCTGGGTGGCGCTGGTCTGGGGGCCGCTGTCGCAACAAAGGCTGATATTGCTTCAGATGTAGTTCTTGGTGGTGGCGCTGGTCTGGGTGGCGCTGGTCTGGGTGGCGCTGGTCTGGGTGGCGCTGGTCTGGGTGGCGCTGGTCTGGGAGCCGCTGCTGCAGCAAAAGCTGACATTGCTTCAGATGTAGTCCTGGGAGGTGGCACTGGTCTAGGGTCAGCAGCTGCAGCAAAAGCTGACATTGCTTCAGATGTAGTCCTGGGAGGTGGCGCTGGTCTGGGTGGCGCTGGTCTGGGAGCCGCTGCTGCAGCAAAAGCTGACATTGCTTCAGATGTAGTCCTGGGAGGTGGCGCTGGTCTGGGAGGTGCCGCTGTAGCGAGTGCTTTTGATTTAGCTGGCGAAGTAAAGGATGGTATAGGACATGTTGCCTCATCAATAGAGGATGCAGCTCATGTACGCCCCGGAATACTGCTTGGCAGTGGGTTAAGTGTAGGATTAGGGTCTGGATTAGGGCATGGTTTAGGAGGTGTTGGGCTAGGACATAGCAGAGGTTTGGGAGGAGTTGGGTTAGGACATAGCACTGGATTAAGGTCTGGATTGGGGCATGGTTTAGGAGGTGTTGGGCTAGGACATGGCGGAGGTTTGGGAGGAGTTGGGTTAGGACATGGCACTGGATTAAGGTCTGGATTGGGGCATGGTTTAGGAGGCGTAGGATTAGGACATGGCAGAGGTTTAGGAGGAACTGGGTTAGGACATGGCACTGGTTTAGGTCTTGGATTAGGACATGGCAGGGGCTTAGGAGGAGTTGGATTAGGACATGGCAGGGGCTTAGGAGGAGTTGGATTAGGACATGGCAGTGGTTTGGGTCTTGGTTTAGGACATGGCAGTGGTTTAGGTCTTGGCGGTGGTTTAGGGCTTGGATTAGGACATGGCAGGGGTTTAGGAGGAATTGGATTAGGACATGGCAGGGGTTTAGGCCTTGGATTAGGACATAGCAGTGGTTTAGGCCTTGGAATAGGACATGGCAGTGGTTTAGGCCTTGGATTAGGACATGGCAGTGGTTTAGGCCTTGGATTAGGACATGGCAGAGCTTTAGCAGGCGGTTTAGGAGGCGTTGGGTTAAGACATGGCAGTGGTCTCGGACTTGGACTGGGGCACGGTTTAAGAGGGGTTGGATTAGGGCATAACAGCGGACTAATTAGCGGTGGGTTAGGACATGGCGGGCTAGGACATGGCGGGTTAGGACATGGTGGGTTAGGGCATGGTGGGTTAGGACATGGTGGGTTAGGACATGGTGGGTTAGGACATGGTGGGTTAGGCATTGGTACTGTCGGAGGAACAGTGAAAGGAGCACACAGCGATGGAGAAGTAGTGGGAGTCACTACCGTCATCCGAAGTAAGTAGTCTTTTCCTCAGTTCAGACACACGCGAGCACTCTGTACATGTAAATAAAGCAATAAATACCCTAGGAACAAGTGATATTTCAATATAATCACGGTGTAATGTAACTGGTTTTGGAAAGCCGACATGTTAAATAATGAGACACTTGAGCAACATTAATAATGTTGGGAGCTTTTACTGTGGAAACGCTTCGCCAGCCAGAGGCTTCTTAGTCCGGTTCAAAGAACCTTCTTTTCTGAACTGGAATGACGGAGCCACTGGCTGGCGAGACGTATCCACGATGAAGATTCCCTAATATTGAACAAGTGTCTCATTCATCAGCCACGGTGTAGATTGGGGCATATCACGACGTTTCGGTCCAACTTGACCCTTAACTAGTCACAGATACGAAGTTTAGTTTAGTTTAATGTTTATTATGCACCCCATACCCATCCTGTGGGCGGTAGTCAAAAGATTACAGAGGTACATAATTGGTCCAGGGACTGGACTCCAAAGTTTTGATAGCTGAGCAAGTTACAGAGGTAATGAACTCACAATTTACAAAGGTAATGAACTCACAATTTACAAAGGTAATGAACTCACAATTTACAAAGGTAATGAACTCCAGGTAAGTCTGGTCACAATCATGACAAGTTACAAAGGTATTTACAGATTACAGAGGTACGTAATGGGTCCAGGGACTGGGCCCCCAAAGTTTTGATAGCTGAACTAGGTACAAAGGTAATGAGCTCACAAGTTACAAAGGTAATGAATTCTGTAGAATGGTTACTTACGTTTATACTTTGGCTACAATCATGAACAAATTATAGAGTAATGAGCAATTCACACTTCCACACAGATACGAAGGACTTGACGGAACCTCAAGTAGCTTCCGCGGAGTCCTAGTGTTGTGCTGTCTTCCGTGATATTGTCTGAATGCTTCAATATTTTCGCTAATAAACATTAAAAACAAGAAATAAGAATTATAATTGCTTTGCGTCACAACCATAATTAAATCTTTCACGCAGACATTTGTAGAGGAATCAGGGTTACTTTATAGGCTCAGGAAAAATTAAACGACATAGTTCCACCATTAAATTTAAAATTAATCACAAATAACAACTTGGTTCAGTCCTTTATATATTACAATCAGAGAAAATCCCTAATCACTAGGGATTTACATTGGATAAATTCTAATTCAGAAAGGATTTAGGAAAATATTGGCTTAGCAATGGGTTGCAGAAGAAGGTATAAAATTTCGGTAGTTTTAAAAATTGATTAGAGAAATGTATGAGTGAGAATAGTTTGCTTTAAGAAAGACCAGCCTATCATGAGCCAAGTCTCTCTCTCTCTCAGTGCTTTTCTTCTGATGCATTACAGTAATATTGGTAATTACATAACCAGTGATTGAAAGTACAACTTAAGATGTGCCCTTCCACCTCCAACCCCAAAAAGTCTGTCTCAAAAGCTATAAGTCAAACAAGAATTAAATTAAAAAGTACAGTAAGTGAACCTGAGAGATGTGCTAGATATGCTTAAAGACACATCAACAGTTATCTAACATGTAAGTAATCATAACCTAAATATTAAGTGGTAAGCTGCTTCCATTAATTTTAGAACAAGTTTGACGAATAAGTTGGAAATCTACGAGTCAGCATTGCTTACGTCACAACCTAATTTCCACATATTACAAGTCTAGTGTAAACCTGATACAGTTGGTACCTAACTCTAAGGTCACTAGTTCCTGACCCTGCCTGGGCCACCTGAACTCATTTTCAATATCCAAGTATGTCTCCCGTGCTTTTCAGATTTCTATTATTAGCATTATTATAATTATTATAATCATGGGGATAGCTAAACCCGTAGGTTTATACAGCACCTGTGGGGGGAAGATGGAAGGTATTCAGGCTTAATTCGGGGAACTGGAGCACAGGTCCAATTTCCTAAATCGAGAGCCCATCACCAGCGTCAAGGAACCTCCCATGAGCGGTTCAGATTTCTATAAATGAAAAAGAGGTAAAAACATATATTGCCAAACGAGGTTAATTGGGTCAAGGGTTTGTCATGGAAAGTTTTAACGAGTCACTGTATCTCTTTTTGCCTTCAAAAATGTCTCGGTAATACGTTGCGTCATTCACATGTTAAACTCTGGCACTGAAATGAATAATCATCTCTTTCAATTTTACTGTATCAACGGGAGTTATGTTTTACCATTCACCCGTGTTTATTACACTTTTGTACAGTAAAAATATTTAATGTACTTTTGATAAACACATCACAGTGTACAATTTAGGCAAGAATTAAATTCCTAGAGATAGTATTTTTCTTTGCTGGTTTAACGATCTTTCAATTTAACGATAATTTATACGCAAGTCTGATTACTCTAAGAACTGTTGTTTTTACCTGCACTTGGGAATTTTGTGTTCGGTTACTGTACATAAATTATGTGAATTTGAAGTATTAGCAGTAGTAAGTATTATGGATATCAATATAAACAGTATTAGTAATCGATATCAATATCAAAATTTAGTATATTTCTCAGTATGCCGCACAATACACACACATCATACACTACATATACACACTCAAAATTAAATACTACCACATTATACAATGCTCAGCGTCTCACGTCTAAGTAATCATACTTTTAATTAGTGCATGATTTTGCAGCCAACGTATTCTAGATCCCAATACATCCCAAATCGTTTTCGAAACAGTATAGAGTACGTGTCAGTGAAGAGCTGGGATATACGTCAAACATGATATCACTGTTGTACAAGTAACAGTACAAATATACAGAATTCTTATTGATCAACTACTTAGCTTGTAATAAAGTACTTAGCTTGTAATAAAGTACTTAGCTTATAATTAAGTACTTAGCTTGTAATAAATTACTTAGCTTGTAATAAATTACTTAGCTTGTAATAAATTACTTAGCTTGTAATAAATTACTTAGCTTGTAATAAATTACTTAGCTTGTAATTAATTACTTAGCTTGTAATAAATTACTTAGCTTGTAATAAATTACTTAGCTTGCAATTAAGTACTTAGCTTGTAATTAAGTATTTAGCTTGTAATTAAGTACTTAGCTTGTGATTAAGTACTTAGCTTGTAATTAAGTACTTAGCTTGTAATAAAGTACTTAGCTTGTAATTAAGTACTTAGCTTGTAATAAAGCTACATAATGTTTTAAAAGACCTATTATACAAATGTACAGCATTAATATTAGTACTATAACGTACAGTATTAGTACAGTAAGTACAATAATAATAGTGGAAGTGCTAATTATATGTATTATAATAGGAAATAATAGAAAAAATAGTTATTAGCTTAATTATTTACTCTCATTATTCATAAGATAAAATTCCATTAGATATTTTCGGCCGGAATTTGATGTTCTTTAGTAATGGTTGTTAGAAAATTTAATTTGAACATCAGATCAGAGGTTGTATACCGTGAGGAGTGTGTTACTTTCTGCTTATATATGCTGAGAGTTGAATTTAATCTATTTTATAGACTGAAGTACTTTTTTCTAGTGGTGAGAAGGTCACATGCAGCCTTAACGACCCTCGTGTAGTAGATAGATCTTAAAACCAGCAGTAACAGCAGTAACAGCCTGGTTGATCAGGCTCTGATCCACCAGGAGGCCTGGTCACAGACCGGGCCGCGGGGGCATTGACCCCCGGAACTCTCTCCAGGTAAACTCCAGGTAATACACAAATAACCCGCACATAAAAGAGAGAAGCTTACGACGACGTTTCGGTCCGACTTGGACCATTTACTTGGACCAATTAACCGATTAAAGGACATGTACCCTTGATGGCTTTTGTGTAGTACGCAGACTTTCAACCTAATATATCTTCAAGAGTCTATGACTGTTACACTAACAAGTTTACATTACAGCGTGTTTGTAAACCTTGAAGGAGTTTAGACTCCAGTATACCACGAAAATCACCGCTTCTAATTAATCTTTGACTTATATCTTTCCTAGAAGGCAACTATGGCTTCCCTCGCACTACGTATAGGGGCTTGGGATCCTTTGGAGGCGGTTTAGGAGGCCACAGTCTGGGACGACTTGGCTACCATAGCCGACATTTGCCATATGGTGAGTGGTAAATACCCTCGGTGTTATTTTATTATTATTAATAAACAAAGTCTGAATTTGCTTTGCACATCCTTGCTGAATCAGTATTTGCCTCTCATTTACTTTTTTATGTCTGTCTTATAAGCATCTCCAGTTCCTTCTGTTTATTTAATATACTTACTCCTATACTCAGTTATTCAGATGAACATGTAATTTTTATTAAAGAAACACATTTATCAGGTTTTTAAATGACTGTTTTTCTTCCACAGGTTATGGCTACGGGCGGTAAAGTGTTTAAAACACACAAACAGTCCTATATGTTGTAAGGGACTACATGTATATTTTTCTACACATCGTTGGTAACAGGGTATTTGCACCAAGAGCTGTGAATCTTTTAGTATATATATATATATATATATATATATATATATATATATATATATATATATATATATATATATATATATATATATATATATATATATATATGTACATGTATATACTTAGAGGTTTGTATCTAAGTGTATGTTACCCGAGAGGTGTGTATTTCGGTGTATATTAACCTAGAGGTCTGTATATCTAAGTGTATATACACAAGCAGATCTGTGAATCACAGTGTTTATGTAGTTATTATTGATTTAAAGGAAGGCCTTATTTGTTCAGGCTTTCTTCATGTTACTGCATGAGTAGATTAAGGTCAATGACCTACCTAACTAAGCTGTCACTGAAAAAAACGAGATGTGGTGATGACTGTCTCTCAGCGTGTGAATATAGGTGAACAGTTCACCGTCACTGTTTTTCTTACATCACCAACGAACAAACTATTCATAGAAATAAAGGAAAAAACCAGTGTTGCGTTTTAATAGCTTTTACCAGATCTTGTGAAGATTATATTTGAATTACTGACACCGGAGGGTTAATAATCCAGGATAACCCAATAAAGCCAAGCAGTGTGGCTTGTGTCCCAGGGTGTGACCCCAGATAGTAAACCCACCCCTAGGGTCCTGCTAGAACAGGGTACACCTGGTTTTCGTAGGCTTACCCAAACCTCTCGCTTCGCTATCAAATTCGAGTTCTGATCTTCCACTATTTTAAAACTAAAACTAAAATAATTCCATGCTGCATGAATGATAAGAAC
>NC_091317.1:7631134-7638634 GCF_038502225.1 Cherax quadricarinatus
TTGGGTATCTTTATTGAGGAAACGTTTCGCCACACAGTGGCTTCATCAGTCCATACAAAGGAGAATCTTGAAGAACAGGAGGAGAATGAGGTAATCAGTCCCTCAACCTTGAGTCGATGTGGTCAGTCCATCAATCTTGATGGCATCAACCGTGACATAGCACATCTCTTACACAATGTATATCGAGTCTTCCGGTGGCCAACAAAACGCATTATAAAATGGTGAAATTAAAAAAAATAATGAAATTAATAATTAATAATTAATAATTAATAATGTATAGACCTGGGGGTAACTATGATGTAAGATGTTACGTCACATGAGCATAACAGTGTTACTATCTGATAGGCGCAGCTAATAACTCGTTGCAACCACTTCTCACTCACCGGGAGTTATGTCATATCAGTTCTAACAATACAAAGAATCGACACACATTGTATATAATGGGAGAATGATGAGGTGTCCGGATGGCGGGGCATTTGTGGAGGTGGTAATGGTATCTCCGGTGTACAATCATTTTAATGTGAAGCTGTAAATATCTTTAAGATGTACACGTGTTCATTTTCCTGAAGTATGCAGATATTCTTACCAATATATCATCAACAACGTTTCTATAACAACTGCAAGAAAAACAAACTGGCAAGGATTTGATTTTTTAGCACTTCGATTTGGCAGTGAGGGCGCTGCCAGCCTCCACCACGTCACGCTCAATGACATAACAACATATAAATGCAGGAGCACTACAGTAGGTCTGCTGCCTGAATTGCTAATGACTATTTGCTAACTTGTTCCACTGACCTGATGCTTAATTAGATATTCTCAACACCACCTTTCTATCTCCTTTATTTAAACCTGTCTTATATATGTGTTCTTCAATATCTCCCCCTCATTCCACATTTTTCAAGAGAGAGAAAGTTCAGTGGGTCATAATAATATATGTACCGACTCATAGACACATACGAGTATGTAAGTTCAGGGCTCTGTCATTCCTTACTCGAGATTCATTAAGCAGTAGATTAATTTTATCGTTCATCTCTTTATATTCTCCAAGGTATTTATGCAACAGTTAGGTATCTTTATTTCGAAACGTTTCGCCTACACAGTAGGCTTCTTCAGTCGAGTACAGAAAAGTTGATAGAAGCAGAAGATACTTGAAGACGATGTAATCAGTCCATCACCCTTAAAGTTTTGAGGTGGTCAGTCCCTCAGTCTGGAGAAGAGCATTGTTCCGTTGTCTGAAACAATATGAAGTTGAAGTGACAGGATGGAGCCTTTATATAGTGCCAGGAGGTGAGACGTAGGTTGCTTTGGGAGGGCAGGTCCCTCTCAAACCCAGCCGTTCTCACTAGTAGAGGTCGAAGTTGATGGTCTGTACCAAGATACCCTTGTGTTGCAGTGTCTTCAAGTATCTTCTGCTTCTATCAACTTTTCTGTACTCGACTGAAGAAGCCTACTGTGTAGGCGAAACGTTTCGAAATAAAGATACCTAACTGTTGCATATGTGTCTTACCTAACAATCTGTCGGTATTTTATACCATTTTAATGTTCATCAAGGTATTTATGTTGATAAGTAAAACACACCTGTCATACTTATCATATTCAGGGCAGTTATGTCACCAATCATTGCAACACTCTTTAACAAATCCATCGAATCCACTACCTTCCCTACAGTTCTCAAAATAGCGAGGGTCGCCCCGATACATAAAGGTGGAGATCAAGCAGACTTGAATAACTATAGGCCAATATCCAACTTACCCCTTCTCTCTAAAATCTTTAAAAAATTAATTCATAAACGAATTTATTCCTACCTCATCTCCCACAACATACTCAACCCCTGTCATTTTGGGTTCAGGCCTAAAAAAAATACGAATGATGCTATTATACACATGCTTGAAAAAATATACACTGCACTTAAGAAAAAAGAAGTCCCATTGGGGATCTTCATTGATTTACGTAAAGCTTTTGATACAGTTGACCATGATTTGCTGCACATAAAATTATCACACTATGGTATAAGAGGGCACTCCCTCAACTACCTAAAGTCATACCTCAGCAACAGAAGCCAATATGTGTACACAAATGGAGCAAACACTTCCGCACAACCAATCGCAGTTGGAGTCCCACAGGGAAGTGTCCTTGGCCCTCTTCTCTTTCACATTTACATAAACGACCTACCAAGTGCATCGCAACTACTCAAACCCACACTATTTACAGATGACACTACATACGTCTTCTCTCACCCGAGCCCAGTCACACTAGCCAATACTATAAATACAGAATTACAGAAAATATCTACCTGGATTATGATTAACAAACTTACTCTCAATATTGACAAAACCTACTACATTCAATTTGGGAACAGAACTACAGATGTTCCTCTTAACATAATGATAAACGGATCACCTATTACGAAACTCACAGAGGGAAAATTCTTAGGAATCCACCTTGATAATAGATTCAAATTTCAAGCACATGTACAACAAATTTCCAAGAAAATCTCCAAGATCGTAGGCATACTATCGAAGATACGGTATCTTCGATAGTCAGCTCTCCTGGCCCTATATCACTCACTCATTTACCCCAATCTCACCTATGGAATTTGTGCATGGGGCTCAACAACAATAAACCATCTCAGACCATTAATTACCCAACAAAAGGCTACAGGCAGCACACTCCACCAATATTCAAAAGTCTAAACTTACTCACCGTACAAAACATCCATACTTATCATTGTGGTTACTACATACATAGAACAATAAACTCGGATATAAACCCTCCCCTCAAACTTCTTACCAACCTCAACAGAACACATGACCATAACACAAAGCACAGATCACTCTTTGATGTTCCTCGTGTCCATCTCACTATATAAAAACTCAATGCACATAAAAGGCCCAAAAATCTGGAATTCATTACCTGTGAATACAAAAGAAACACTGTTTATCAATTCAAGACTCTTCTTAAAAACCACTTAATCACCCAAAACTAAATAAATATTGAATAACTGTATTTCATAAAAGTGTAACCTGTGACCCTATCAAACAATGTTTTTTAATTACATTACCTAATAGAATAATCCATTCTCTTGAGTGCACAGTAACTCATCTAATGATCATGTGACCTGTTTCTGCACTACAAACAGTATATTGATATAGTATACTGATTTTTTTGTTATATTATACATTGTTATGCTACAAATTAGTACAATTATAATGCCTCTTAATTGAAAGGTTCAAATTTTATTGTTTAAAATACTCATTTGTACTTTACGTTGTATTTTGTTTACTGTAATTATTTACCACTGAATATATCATTGCTTAGTTAATCTTAAGTTAATTTTAAGCTGCCCATAATGCTCTGCATACAAGGGGCTTTTGGCAAGTATACTCAACTACAATTCCTTGTGCAACTATGTATCAAGTCCAAATAAACTATTGTATTGTACTGTACTGTATTGTATTGTATTGTAAGTTGTTCGGAAACAGAAGTGAGCCGCGTAATCTGCGTGAGGCCTCACTAATGATGTATGGAGGTGTAAAATAACCTCTGGACTTATGTTGCTTTTACTTATTGATGTAAATACAAGTAGTATGATAGTTTTATTACGAACACTCACACTGTCAACACTCACACTGTCAACACTCACACTGTCAACACTCACACTGTCAACACTCACACTGTCAACACTCACACTGTCAACACTCATACTGTCAACACTCACACTGTCAACACTCACACTGTCAACACTCACACTGTCAACACTCACACTGTCAACACTCACGTTAGAAACAGAAATACAAATAGCTAGAGCTTCATTTAAGGTTATTAATATAATATTCAAGAGGTTGCTAGTAGAATTTCAGTAAATCAACCATTCAAATCATTATGAAGCTGTGTGTAGTCTGTGGTCAGTCAAACAAACGGGCTTCCACATGGATAAATTGTCATTTTTGTGGAAATTGGTGTCACGCCCCTTGTGCAGATATCCCAGAACTAGCTACAAGCAGTATTAAAACAGAGAAGTGTTTCTGGGTATGCCCAAATGAGGAAAATCTGTGGACTAAAATCACAAGGGTATTAAAAGAGGACAACATCAAAGCTGCTTTCATAGAAAACCTGGAAGCTTTCTACAACAGAGGGGAACATAAAAAGTCTGGGCTGAATGGTACTGCCATTGATACTGGCCATGTAGTCAGAAACTGTAAGGCTGGAGATGAAGTCCTGGTAGTCAGTAAATGTGGGGCTGATAGTGCTGTCCTGGGAGACAGTAATGGTGAAGCTGGAGGTGCTGTCCTGGGAGACAGAAATGGTGAAGCTGGAGATACTGTCCTGGGAGACAGTAATGGTGAAGCTGGAGGTGCTGTCCTGGGAGACGGAAATGGTGAAGCTGGAGATACTGTCCTGGGAGACAGTAATGGTGAAGCTGGAGATTTTGTCCAGGTAGTCGGGAATTATACGCAGGAAGGAATACATATAAATGACCTCATAGGGGACAGGAGCCATAGTAGGGAAACAAGTGTAGTCAAAGATAAGATAAAACCAATATTGCAAACTAGAAATACCGCAGGAAATAGCAAACAAGAGGACTCCAATAGCAATAGTGAGGATAAATTACCAAAAACAACTGGTGGGAGCTCCATTGTTGGTGCTAGGGAGGATAGAAGTAAGACAGGGAAACATGCACCAACAGGGAATACAGTCACAGAAACCCAAGGCAAGCGGAAACCAAGCCTGTGCACACACTATGCACTTGGTATCTGCTGGCATGGGAAATCTGGAAAAACAGATGGGACGTGCAACTATGACCACCCTAGAAAATGCCATGCCCATATGACAACAGGAAAATGCAAACTTCCTTCCTGTAAGCTTTTTCACCCTGAAATGTGTACCTCTTCAGTACAGGAAAGACTGTGCTATAACTTAAATTGCCAGGCATACCATCTAAAGGGGACAAAAAGATACAAAACATCCAGGCCATGGGAAAACCTGGGTAGCCACAGCCACTCAAGAGGGAGAGGTTTTTTAGTGCCAGGAAGGAAAAAAAACTGGCAGGAAATGGCAGAAATCGTACACCAAATCCAGTCATTCCTGGAGTGGAACCACAGTCGATGGCCTCCACTCCAAACCAACAGATACAGATACTAATGCCGGAAAAAAAATCCCCCCCCAGTACCAACAATACCACCAGTCCGATAACATTCTTCTTTGCAAATATACAGGGTCTAAAGCCAGCAACAAACAACAAAATACCTTTCATCCGTGGACTGCTTGCAGAGGCAAAGGCAATGTTCGCGGCTTTCACTGAGACCCACATAAAGGATCACTTGGACAATGAAATATGGATCCCAGGTTACAACCTATACAGATGTGACAGAGTGAACAGGCAAAAGGGGAGGGTTGGCCTGTACATTGCAGAGTCACTTGTTTGCACAGAACTGCTTAATGCCTCAAATGACGTAGTGGAAGTTTTAGCAGTAAAGGTCGAGAACCAAAACCTAGTCATTGTGGTAGTCTACAAGCCTCCGGATGCAACATCCCAGCAATTCCAGGAACAGCTGTTAAAAATTGACCACTGTCTGGAAAATCTTCCAGCTCCTGCACCCAACATCTTGCTCCTGGGGGATTTCAACTTAAGGCACCTAAAATGGAGGAATATAGCAAATAATATTGTTGCAGAAATAACACCAGGAGGCAGCTCTGATGAAAACTCACACTCACACGAGCTTTTAAATCTCTGCACAAAATTCAATTTAAACCAGCAAATAATAGAGCCTACTAGACTGGAGAATACACTAGACCTCATATTCACTAACAATGATGATCTGATAAGAAATGTCACCATATCAAAAACAATATACTCAGATCACAACATAATTGAGGTTCAGACATGTATGCGAGGAGCCCCAGACCGACAAAATGAGACTAGTCACGAGGGAGCATTCACCAAATTCAACTTCAATAACAAAAACATAAAGTGGGACCAAGTAAACCAAGTCCTAACCGATATAAGCTGGGAAGATATACTAAGCAACACAGACCCAAACTTATGCCTAGAACAGATTAACTCGGTGGCACTCGATGTATGCACAAGGCTTATTCCTCTAAGAAAAATGAGGAGTAGATGTAAAATAGAAAGAGACAGGCGCTCCCTTTACAGGCGACGGAAAAGAATAACAGAGCGGCTAAAAGAGGTCAATATATCTGAAATGCGCAGGGAGACACTGGTCAGAGAAATAGCAAGCATCGAACTTAAGCTAAAAGAATCCTTTAGGAGTCAGGAATCGCGGGAAGAACTAAAAGCTATAAATGAAATCGAAAGAAACCCAAAGTATTTCTTCTCCTATGCCAAATCAAAATCGAGAACAACGCCCAGTATTGGGCCCCTACTTAAACAAGATGGGTCCTACACAGATGACAGCAAGGAAATGAGTGAGCTACTCAAGTCCCAATATGACTCAGTTTTTAGCAAGCCGCTAACCAGACTGAGAGTCGAAGATCAAAATGAATTTTTTATGAGAGAGCCACAAAATTTGATTAACACAAGCCTATCCGATGTTATCCTGACGCCAAATGACTTCGAACAGGCGATAAATGACATGCCCATGCACTCTGCCCCAGGGCCAGACTCATGGAACTCTGTGTTCATCAAGAACTGCAAGAAGCCCCTATCACGAGCCTTTTCCATCCTATGGAGAGGGAGCATGGACACGGGGGTCGTCCCTCAGTTACTAAAAACAACAGACATAGCCCCACTCCACAAAGGGGGCAGTAAAGCAACAGCAAAGAACTACAGACCAATAGCACTAACATCCCATATCATAAAAATCTTTGAAAGGGTCCTAAGAAGCAAGATCACCACCCATCTAGAAACCCATCAGTTACACAACCCAGGGCAACATGGGTTTAGAACAGGTCGCTCCTGTCTGTCTCAACTACTGGATCACTACGACAAGGTCCTAAATGCACTAGAAGACAAAAAGAATGCAGATGTAATATATACAGACTTTGCAAAAGCCTTCGACAAGTGTGACCATGGCGTAATAGCGCACAAAATGCGCGCTAAAGGAATAACAGGAAAAGTCGGTCGATGGATCTATAATTTCCTCACTAACAGAACACAGAGAGTAGTCGTCAACAGAGTAAAGTCCGAGGCAGCTACGGTGAAAAGCTCTGTTCCACAAGGCACAGTACTAGCTCCCATCTTGTTCCTCATCCTCATATCCGACATAGACAAGGATGTCAGCCACAGCACCGTGTCTTCCTTTGCAGATGACACCCGAATCTGCATGACAGTGTCTTCCATTGCAGACACTGCAAGGCTCCAGGCGGACATCAACCAAATCTTTCAGTGGGCTGCAGAAAACAATATGAAGTTCAACGATGAGAAATTTCAATTACTCAGATATGGTAAACATGAGGAAATTAAATCTTCATCAGAGTACAAAACAAATTCTGGCCACAAAATAGAGCGAAACACCAACGTCAAAGACCTGGGAGTGATTA
>NC_091317.1:7643634-7653634 GCF_038502225.1 Cherax quadricarinatus
CTTGGCCTCCCTAGTTTTGAAGGTTCTCATTATCCATCATGTCATTTTTCTAGCAGATGCGATTGATACAATGTTATGGTCCTTGAAGGTGAGATCCTCCGACATGATCACTCCCAGGTCTTTGACGTTGGTGTTTCGCTCTATTTTGTGGCCAGAATTTGTTTTGTACTCTGATGAAGATTTAATTTCCTCGTGTTTACCATATCTGAGTAATTGAAATTTCTCATCGTTGAACTTCATATTGTTTTCTGCAGCTCACTGAAAGATTCGGTTGATGTCCGCCTGGAGCCTTGCAGTGTCTGCAATGGAAGACACTGTGCTGTGGCTGACATCCTTGTCTATGTCGGATATGAGGATGAGGAACAAGATGGGAGCGAGTACTGTGCCTTGTGGAACAGAGCTTTTCACCGTAGCTGCCTCGGACTTTACTCTGTTGACGACTACTCTCTGTGTTCTGTTAGTGAGGAAATTATAGATCCATCGACCGACTTTTCCTGTTATCCCTTTAGCACGCATTTTGTGCGCTATTACGCCATGGTCACACTTGTCGAAGGCTTTTGCAGTCTGTATATATTACATCTGCATTCTTTTTATCTTCTAGTGCATTTAGGATCTTGTCGTAGTGATCCAATAGTTGAGACAGACAGGAGCGACCTGTTCTAAACCCATGTTGCTCTGGGTTGTGTAACTGATGGGTTTCTAGATGGGTGATGATCTTGCTTCTTAGGACCCTTTCAAAGATTTTTATGATATGGGATGTTAGTGCTATCGGTCTGTAGTTCTTTGCTGTTGCTTTACTGCCCCCTTTGTGGAGTGGGGCTATGTCTGTTGTTTTTAGTAACTGTGGGACGACCCCCGTGTCCATGCTCCCTCTCCATAGGATGGAAAAGGCTCGTGATAGGGGCTTCTTGCAGTTCTTGATGAACACGGAGTTCCATGAGTCTGGCCCTGGGGCAGAGTGCATGGGCATGTCATTTATCGCCTGTTCGAAGTCATTTGACGTCAGGATAACATCGGATAGGCTTGCGTTAATCAAATTTTGTGGCTCTCTCATAAAAAATTTATTTTGATCTTCGACTCTCAGTCTGGTTAGCGGCTTGCTAAAAACTGAGTCATATTGGGACTTGAGTAGCTCACTCATTTCCTTGCTGTCATCTGTGTAGGACCCATCTTGTTTAAGTAGGGGCCCAATACTGGATGTTGTTCTCGACTTTGATTTGGCATAGGAGAAGAAATACTTTGGGTTTCTTTCGATTTCATTTATGGCTTTTAGTTCTTCCCGCGATTCCTGACTCCTATAAGATTCCTTTAGCTTGAGTTCGATCCTTGCTATTTCTCTGACCAGTGTCTCCCTACGCATTTCAGATATATTGACCTCTTTTAGCCGCTCTGTTATTCTTTTCCGTCGCCTGTAAAGGGAGCGCCTGTCTCTTTCTATTTTACATCTACTCCTCCTTTTCTTAGAGGAATAAGCCTTGTGCATACATCGAGTTCCACCAAGTTAATCTGTTCTATGCATACGTTGGGGTCTGTGTTGCTTAGTATATCTTCCCAGCTTATATCGGTTAGGACTTGGTTTACTTGGTCCCACTTTATGTTTTTGTTATTGAAGTTGAATTTGGTGAATGCTCCCTCGTGACTAGTCTCATTATGTCGGTCTGGGGCTCCACGCATACATGTCTGAACCTCAATTATGTTGTGATCTGAGTATATTGTTTTTGATATGGTGACATTTCTTATCAGATCATCATTGTTAGTGAAGATGAGGTCTAGTGTATTCTCCAGTCTAGTAGGCTCTATTATTTGCTGGTTTAAATTGAATTTTGTGCAGAGATTTAAAAGCTCGTTTGAGTGTGAGTTTTCATCAGAGCTGCCTCCTGGTGTTATTACTGCAACAATATTATTTGCTATATTCCTCCATTTTAGGTGCCTTAAGTTGAAATCCCCCAGGAGCAAGATGTTGGGTGCAGGAGCTGGAAGATTTTCCAGACAGTGGTCAATTTTTAACAGCTGTTCCTGGAATTGCTGGGATGTTGCATCCGGAGGCTTGTAGACTACCACAATGACTAGGTTTTGGTTCTCGACCTTTACTGCTAAAACTTCCACTACATCATTTGAGGCATTTAGCAGTTCTGTGCAAACAAGTGACTCTGCAATGTACAGGCCAACCCCCCCCCTTTTGCCTGTTCACTCTGTCACATCTGTATAGGTTGTAACCTGGGATCCATATTTCGTTGTCCAAGTAATCCTTTATGTGGGTCTCAGTGAAAGCCGCGAACATTGCCTTTGCCTCTGCAAGCAGTCCACGGATGAAAGGTATTTTGTTGTTTGTTGCTGGCTTTAGACCCTGTATATTTGCAAAGAAGAATGTCATCGGACTGGTGGTATTGTGGGTACTGGGGGGGGGGGATTTTTTTTCCGGCATTAGTATCTGTATCTGTTGGTTTGGAGTGGAGGCCATCGACTGTGGTTCCACTCCAGGAATGACTGGATTTGGTGTACAATTTCTGCCATTTCCTGCCAGTTTTTTTTCCTTCCTGGCACTAAAAAACCTCTCCCTCTTGAGTGGCTGTGGCTACCCAGGTTTTCTCATGGCCTGGATGTTTTGTATCTTTTGTACCCTTTAGATGGTGTGCCTGGCAATTTAAGTTATAGCACACTCTTTCCGTACTGAAGAGGTACACATTTCAGGGTGAAAAAGCTTACAGGAAGGGAGTTTGCATTTTCCTGTTCTCATATGGGCATGGCATTTTCTAGGGTGGTCATAGTTGCACGTCTCGTCTGTTTTTCCAGATTTCCCATGTCTGCAGATACCAAGTGCATAGTATGTGCACAGGCTTGGTTTCCGTTTGCCTTGGGTTTCTGTGACTGTATTCCCTGTTGGTGCATGTTTCCCTGTCTTATTCCTATCCTCCCTAGCACCAACAATGGAGCTCCCACCAGTTGTTTTTGGTAATATATCCTCACTATAGCTAGTGGAGTCCTCTTGTTTGCTATTTCCTGTGGTATTTCTAGTTTGCAATATTGGTTTTATCTTATCTTTGACTACACTTGTTTCCCCACTACGGCTCCTGTCCCCTATGAGGTCATTTATATGTATTCCTTCCTGCGTATAATTCCCGACTACCTGGACAAAATCTCCAGCTTCACCATTACTGTCTCCCAGGACAGCACCTCCAGCTTCACCATTACTGTCTCCCAGGACAGCACCTCCAGCTTCACCATTACTGTCTCCCAGGACAGCACCTCCAGCTTCACCATTACTGTTTCCCAGGACAGCACCTCCAGCTTCACCATTACTGTCTCCCAGGACAGCCCTATCAGCCCCACATTTACTGACTACCAGGACATCACCTCCAGCCTTACAGTTTCTGACTACATGGCCAGTATCAAGGGCAGTACCATCCAGCCCAGACTGTTTTTGTTCCCATCTGTTGTAGAAAGCTTCCAGGTTGTCTATGAAAGCAGCTTTGATGTTATCCTCTTTTAATACCCTTGTGATTTTAGTCCACAGATTTTCCTCATTTGGGCATACCCAAAAACACTTCCCTGTTTTAATACTGCTTGTAGCTAGTTCTTGGATATCTGCACATGGGGCATGACACCAATTTCCACAAAAATGATAGGGATGAAGGAGAAAGGAAGGAGGGAGGGAGGGAGGGAGGGAGGGAGGGAGGGAGCGAGCGAGGGAGGGAGGGAGGGAAGGAGGGAGGGAGGGAGGGAGGGAGGGAGGGAGGGAGGGAGGGATTGAGGGAGGGAGGGAGGGAATGAGGTGGATTGAGAAGGATAGAGCGAAGAGGGATGTAGGGAAGGAGAGGGGGAGGGGGAACCAAAACCGGTTCTTTTTCTCACAACACCTGTGTCTTGTGACCCAGCTCATTAGTTCTGGTTACTTGAGTGAGTGACTCGCCAGGGAGAAGGAGGAGGAGGAGGCGGAGGAAGAGGAGGAAGAGGAGGAGGAGGAAGAGGAGGAGGAGGAGGAGGAGGAAGAGGAAGAGGAAGAGGAAGAGGAAGAGGAGGAAGAGGAGGAGGAGGAGGAGGAGGAGGAGGAGGAGGAGGAGGAGGAAGACGAGGAGAAAGAGGAGGAGGAGGAGGAGGAGGAGGAGGAGGAGGAGGAAGAGTAGGATTAGGAGGAAGAGAAGGAAGAAGAGGAGGAGGGGAAGAGGAGGAGGAAGAGGAGGAGGAGGAGGAGGAGGAGTAAGAGGAGGAAGAGGAGGAAGAGGAGGATGAGGAGGAGGAGGAGGAGGAGGAGTAGGAGGAGGAGGAGGAAGAGGAAGAGGAGGAGGAGGAGGAGGAAAAGGAGGAGGAAGAGAAGAAAGAGGAGGAGGAAAACGAGGAGGAGCAGGAGGAAGAGGAGGATTAGGAGGAAGGGAAGGAAGAAGAGGAGGAGGAGGAAAAGAAGTAGGAGGAAAAGGAGGAGGAAGAGGAGGAGGAAGAGGAGGAGGAGGAAGAGGAGGAGGAAGAGGAGGAGGAGGAGTAAGAGGAGGAAGAGGAGGAGGAGGAGGAGGAGGAGGAGGAAGATGAGGAGGAGGAGGAGGAGGAAGATGAGGAGGAGGAGGAGGAGGAAGAGGAGGAAAAGGAGGAGGAAGTGGAGGTGGAAGAAGAAGAGGAGGAAGAGGAGGAGGAAGAGGAGGAGGAGGAGGAGGAGGAAAAGGAGGAGGAGGAAAATGAGGAGGAAGAGGAGGAGGAAGAGAAGGAGGGGGAAGAGGAGGAGGAAGGAAAGGGGTAGGAGGAAAAGGAGGAGGAAGAGAAGGAAGAGGAGGAGGAGGAGAAGGAGGAGGAAGAGGAGGAGGAAGAGGAGGAGGAGGAAGAGAAGGAAGAAGAGGAGGAGGTGGAAGAGGAGGAAGAGGAGGTGGAAGAGGAGGAGGAAGAAGAGGAGGTGATCATTTTAATTAGAAACACTGGCAGTCTGCTGCTGCTACAGTATTCTACATAATAATAACACAGTGGTGAATCTCACACATGCGCAGTAACAATCATCTTCCAGCTACATCAAACGCTCAAGTTTATGAAATAATATTTTTGTCAGCATAAACGTAGTGTTAAGGATACCTGGAAGGTGTCTACCTGGAAGGTGTCTACCTGGAAGGTGTCTACCTGGAAGGTGTCTACCTGGAAGGTGTCTACCTGGAAGGTGTCTACCTGGAAGGTGTCTACCTGGAAGGTGTCTACCTGGAAGATGTCTACCTGGAAGGTGTCTACCTGGAAGGTGTCTACCTGGAAGGTGTCTACCTGGAAGGTGTCTACCTGGAAGGTGTCTACCTGTAATTTATCTACCTGGAGTGTGGTCCAGGGGTCAGCGCCCCCGTCCCCCCGGTCCATGACCAGGATGACACAATTTAGTGAAAAAAAATAGTCAGTTGAAATAGTACAGAGAAAGAATAAAAGTGGCTTAATATAATATAAAAATAATTAACTAGAAAATAGTTTAAAAAACATAAACGAATTAAAAATAATCTAAATAAAAAAATGCTATTTAGAACTTATATATATATATATATATATATATATATATATATATATATATATATATATATATATATATATATATATATATATATATATATATATATATATATATATATATATATATATATATATTATGTGGAGCGACAGAGAGAGAGAGAGAGAGAGAGCGGAAGAGAGAGAGCGGACTAAGTGCGACAACCAATGCCAAGTTCAAAAATGTTAATAATAAAATAAGTTTATTTCACGGTTCAAGGTTTTTGGTGAACATTACCATCATTAATTTGTATTTTTATATTATAAGTTTATACCTAGTTGTACTTTAGCTCATTCTAGCTCAATACATAGACAACAATAAATTCATTATATTAGACCTTAGTGCAATTACAAGAGAGAGTCTGGTGCCACTTGTAATTTTTTTTTATAGTGTTAGTTTATACCTAGTTGTACTTTAGCTCATTCTAGCACAACACATAGACAATATCAATTTCATTATGTTTATTAGTGACTATACTCTATATGACCAAAGTGCTTTAGCTATATACTTGTCCAAACATCAAACTACTACAGATATCAGTATTAGAACTCGCCACATAATACAGGATATAAATAACCACTATTTAAACCTAAAAGATGACTGATCACGTTGACCCTGATCTAAACCTCCATAATCTAACACACAATAAAAACTTATTGGAAAGTAACTACCTTCATTACACAGCATCACAAGCCAGCACTATCCTGAACACTGCTCAAAGTCTATCAGTTCTTAACTACAACATCAGGTCCTTAAGCAAACACTATGATGACCTCCTGGCACTCCTTGAGTCACTAAAGACACCCTTCTCCTGCATTATTCTTACTGAGACCTGGCTTACGCAGGACACAATAGATATCTACCCACTACCAGGATACACAGCAATCCAAAACTGCAGATCATACCAAGTTGGTGGTGGTATTGCAATCTATTACTCTAACCAACTATCTTGTATTAGCACTAATTGCTTTATTAATGAATATGGGGAATACATTTTTGCTAATTTTACTGTAAAAAAACCTCAAGACGCCTATAACAATCGGTGCCATATACCGGATACCCCACACAAACATTCCAAATTTCAGTGAGAATCTAAAGTCATTAATAACAAACAGACAAATGAACAAGCACCTTCTCATAGCTGGAGACTTCAGTATCAACCTTGACCTACCAGACGTTCAGACTGTAACTGATTTCATCAACAATATGAACAACACACTTTTCATACCAACAATAACTAAACCAACCAGGCTGACTGAGACAAGTGCAACCATAATAGACCACATATGGACCAATATACTAGCCCCCCTTAAATCAGGGATAATCACAGACAGCACTACTGACCACTACCCAACCTTCCTCTTAACAAACATTATTAAGCCACCACTCGAATACAACAAAGTTTCATTTCGACTCCATGACGAGGCCTCAATAAGGAATTTCACAGCAGACCTAGAGACTGTTGACTGGCCTACAGAATTCTCCAATGCCAGTGGTATTGACGATTGAACAGACATTTTTCTTAACAAAATACTTAGACTATACAACAAACATTGTCCTATAAAAACGAAACAGATCACGAATAAACGGCTTCGTTGCCCATGGCTAACCAGCAGCATTCTGAAATCCATTGATAAGAAACACCAATATGAAAAGCAATATAGACAGGGCTTAAAGCACAAAGATATTCTTAAACAATATTCAACAGTTCTCACCAAAGTAATAAAGAAAGCCAAACAACTGTACTACTCCAGCAGATTCTCTGACACAAGAGGAGATATAAAAAAGACCTGGAAAACACTTTCCCAGATTCTGGGGACCCACAAACTGAAAAAAAACAAGAATATTGTTCTAACTAAACCTCATGAAACACCACTGCATCCCACTGATACAGCTAACAAGATAAACGACTTCTTCTCAAACATAGGATCTAATCTCGCCAGAAATATCCCACGTACCAATGCCCGTGCCGGGGACCACCTAGATGGGAATTTCCCAAATTCCTTCTATCTTGTACCAACTGAGCCCACTGAAGTCACCGCGATCATAAAGTCACTTAAAAATAACTCGGGGAATCTTTCTCACGTCCCACCATTATTGTACAAGCGAGCGGCCCATGTCCTTTCGCATGCTATTACATTACTTTTTAACAAGTCACTAGAAACTAGCACTTTCCCGACACTACTCAAGACAGTAAGGGTTACACCAGTGCATAAAGGTGGTGATCCTACAGATGTAAACAACTATAGGCCAATATCAAACTTACCATTGCTATCCAAAATCTTAGAGAAACTCGTGCACAGGAGACTATATTCATTTATAACGTCACTAAACATACTCAACCCCTGCCAATTTGGATTTGGGAAAAATAAAAGCACTAATGATGCAATTATAAAAATGCTAGACCTGCTTTACACAGCACTCGAAAATAAGGAATATCCACTAGGAATTTTTATTGACCTAAGAAAAGCGTTTGACACAGTAGACCACGGCATCCTACTCCACAAACTTGACCACTATGGTATAAGAGGTCATGCGCTTGCATATTTTAAATCCTACCTTTCTAATAGGTATCAGTATGTCACCATTAAAGACATAACCTCATCAATACGGCCACTTGATACTGGAGTTCCACAGGGAAGTGTCCTTGGACCCCTGCGCTTCCTCATTTACATCAGTGATCTTCCAAACATATCCCAACACCTGAAACCCATTCTCTTTGCTGACGACACGACTTATGTCATCTCCCACCCTAATCTTGCCACCCTCAACACCATTGTTAACGAGGAGCTGCTCAAAATATCGACTTGGATGACAGCCAATAAACTTACACTTAACACTGGCAAAACGTACTATATTATGTTTGGTAGCAGAGCAGGTGTTGCGCAACTTAACATTAAGATCGACAACACTCTAATTGCCAGACATAATGAGAGCAAATTCTTTGGCCCATACCTCGACAACAACCTAAATTTCAGCACCCATATCCAACACATAACAAAAAAAGTATCCAAAACGGTAGGGATCCTCTCCAAGATACGATACTACATACCGCAAACTGCCCTTCTCACACTATACCATTAACTTATATATCAATACCTCACCTATGCTATCTGTGCTTTGGGTTCAACTGCAGCAACACACCTAAATCCAATAATAACCCAACAAAAAGCCGCAGTAAGAATAATCACTAAATCCCATCCCTGGCAACACCCCCTCCCCCACTGTTCATAGATCTGAACTTACTCCCTGTTCAGAACATCCACACTTACTACTGTGCAATCTATATCTACAGGACCTTAAATTCCAATATTAACCTTAACCTAAAACACTTTCTTGATAGTTGTGACAGGATCCACAGGCATAACACTAGACACAAACATCTCTATGACATTCCCCGTGTTCGACTAAAGCACTAAACCTTTACAAAAATTCAATGTATTTCAAAGGACCTAAAATCTGGAACACCCTACCTGAAAACTCTAGAACTGCAGACACATTCATCACTTTCAAAACTACAGTTAGAAAACATCTTACCTCCCTGATACACCCCGACAACTAACTCCATGATAAACACCTGGTGGTTCACAATTACACTCACTCACCCACTGACTATAAACCCAGAAATACTAATCTTAATCTTAAAATAATAAATCCTAAATAGTCATAAGTTTGCCTGTGATACTCCAATACAGACACTTTGTATTGTGCCAAAACAAAAGCATTCACATTGCTAAACTCACAAATTATGATGCAGTCACTTAGCCTTAATACCATAATCTGTAAGGATTTAATAAGATCGATACCATGCCTAACCCTTCTAGGGTAGGGTAGGTGCCTGAGCCCGAGCCTTTAGCTCATAAGACTGTCATTCCCATTTGCCCCCTTGGGGCGGGGATGGCAGATCAGAGAGGCCTAGCTTGTGGCTAGGCCTGGGGACAGTTGGTCCCAAAGATGAGGAGGTACTTGTGCCTCCTCCCATGGGAGACAGGTCTCAGACACTCCCTAAAGAGGGAGCCAAGGCCGGGCCACCACTTGGAAAAGGCCCGGGCCGGGAGAATACCGGCTAATCTTTAATAATAATAATAATAATAAGGATTTAATGTTAAGAATTAATCTAAGTTTGCCCTAAATGCCTAGCCATGCTAGGTGTCCTAGTGGGCCCCTCTGTAATTAGTATTTTAAAGCATGTAAACCACGCAATATCCAAAATCTGTAAACCCCACATTGTAACCCTTATAGAGAATAAACTTGAATTGAATTGAATTGAATTGAATTGAATTAGTACCTTTATAAATACACTGTTGTACAAAGAGAAAAAAAATAAGTAGTGAAGCAAGTTAAAAATAATAACGGTGGCTAAAATACGATACAAAGATTAATAAGTTCATTTACCCCTATCTCACCTATGGAATTTGTGCATGGGGCTCAGCAACAATAAATCATCTCAGACCATTAATTACCCAACAAAAGGCTGCAGTCAGAATGATAGCAATT
>NC_091317.1:7656134-7816134 GCF_038502225.1 Cherax quadricarinatus
TTCCTCCTTTTTAACGATCAAACCTAATTCTTATTTCACTAAATGCTGTCTGACAATTACATGTTGAGGGCTTAGTTATGAATAATAATAATAATAGTAGTAATAATAATAATTGTGAAAAATTGCATTTATCTGAATGTATCATTATGTACATAACAGTAAATATACACCGATAATTATTATTTATCAGTTAGCCAAGTAGGAATTTGGGACACCTAGGTCGCAAAAAATGTCCCCCTTCGATACCTACCACTGTCATATCCACAAGTTAAGATAAGATAAGATTTCGTTTGGATTTTTATCCCCGGAGGGTTAGCCACCCAGGATAACCTGGAGTTTACCTGGAGTTTACCTGGAGAGAGTTTCGGGGGTCAACGCCCCCGCGGCCCGGTCTGTGACCAGGCCTCCTGGTGGATCAGCGCCTGATCAACCAGGCTGTTGCTGCTGGCTGCACGCTAACCAACGTACGAGCCACAGCCCGGCTGATCAGGAACTGACTTTAGGTGCTTGTCCAGTGCCAGCTTGAAGACTGCCAGGGGTCTGTTGGTAATCCCCCTTATGTGTGCTGGGAGGCAGTTGAACAGTCTCGGGCCCCTGACACTTATTGTATGGTCTCTTAACGTGCTAGTGACACCCCTGCTTTTCATTGGGGGGATGGTGCATCGTCTGCCAAGTCTTTTGCTTTCGTAGTGAGTGATTTTCGTGTGCAAGTTCGGTACTAGTCCCTCTAGGATTTTCCAGGTGTATATAATCATGTATCTCTCCCTCCTGCGTTCCAGGGAATACAGGTTTAGAAACCTCAAGTGCTCCCAGTAATTGAGGTGTTTTATCTCCGTTATGCGCGCCGTGAAAGTTCTCTGTACATTTTCTAGGTCGGCAATTTCACCTGCCTTGAAAGGTGCTGTTAGAGTGCAGCAATATTCCAGCCTAGATAGAACAAGTGACCTGAAGAGTGTCATCATGGGCTTGGCCTCCCTAGTTTTGAAGGTTCTCATTATCCATCCTGTCATTTTTCTAGCAGATGCGATTGATACAATGTTATGGTCCTTGAAGGTGAGATCCTCCGACATAATCACTCCCAGGTCTTTGACGTTGGTGTTTCGCTCTATTTTGTGGCCAGAATTTGTTTTGTACTCTGATGAAGATTTAATTTCCTCGTGTTTACCATATCTGAGTAATTGAAATTTCTCATCGTTGAACTTCATATTGTTTTCTGCAGCCCACTGAAAGATTTGGTTGATGTCCGCCTGGAGCCTTGCAGTGTCTGCAATGGAAGACACTGTCATGCAGATTCGGGTGTCATCTGCAAAGGAAGACACGGTGCTGTGGCTGACATCCTTGTCTATGTCGGATATGAGGATGAGGAACAAGATGGGAGCTAGTACTGTGCCTTGTGGAACAGAGCTTTTCACCGTAGCTGCCTCGGACTTTACTCTGTTGACGACTACTCTCTGTGTTCTGTTAGTGAGGAAATTATAGATCCATCGACCGACTTTTCCTGTTATTCCTTTAGCGCGCATTTTGTGCGCTATTACGCCATGGTCACACTTGTCGAAGGCTTTTGCAAAGTCTGTATATATTACATCTGCATTCTTTTTGTCTTCTAGTGCATTTAGGACCTTGTCGTAGTGATCCAGTAGTTGAGACAGACAGGAGCGACCTGTTCTAAACCCATGTTGCCCTGGGTTGTGTAACTGATGGGTTTCTAGATGGGTGGTGATCTTGCTTCTTAGGACCCTTTCAAAGATTTTTATGATATGGGATGTTAGTGCTATTGGTCTGTAGTTCTTTGCTGTTGCTTTACTGCCCCCTTTGTGGAGTGGGGCTATGTCTGTTGTTTTTAGTAACTGAGGGACGACCCCCGTGTCCATGCTCCCTCTCCATAGGATGGAAAAGGCTCGTGATAGGGGCTTCTTGCAGTTCTTGATGAACACAGAGTTCCATGAGTCTGGCCCTGGGGCAGAGTGCATGGGCATGTCATTTATCGCCTGTTCGAAGTCATTTGGCGTCAGGATAACATCGGATAGGCTTGTGTTAATCAAATTTTGTGGCTCTCTCATAAAAAATTCATTTTGATCTTCGACTCTCAGTCTGGTTAGCGGCTTGCTAAAAACTGTGTCATATTGGGACTTGAGTAGCTCACTCATTTCCTTGCTGTCATCTGTGTAGGACCCATCTTGTTTAAGTAGGGGCCCAATACTGGACGTTGTTCTCGATTTTGATTTGGCATAGGAGAAGAAATACTTTGGGTTTCTTTCGATTTCATTTATGGCTTTTAGTTCTTCCCGCGATTCCTGACTCCTAAGGGATTCTTTTAGCTTAAGTTCGATGCTTGCTATTTCTCTGATCTGTGTCTCCCTGCGCATTTCAGATATATTGACCTCTTTTAGCCGCTCTGTTATTCTTTTCCGTCGCCTGTAAAGGGAGCGCCTGTCTCTTTCTATTTTACATCTACTCCTCCTTTTTCTTAGAGGAATAAGCCTTGTGCATACATCGAGTGCCACCGAGTTAATCTGTTCTAGGCATAAGTTTGGGTCTGTGTTGCTTAGTATATCTTCCCAGCTTATATCGGTTAGGACTTGGTTTACTTGGTCCCACTTTATGTTTTTGTTATTGAAGTTGAATTTGGTGAATGCTCCCTCGTGACTAGTCTCATTTTGTCGGTCTGGGGCTCCACGCATACATGTCTGAACCTCAATTATGTTGTGATCTGAGTATATTGTTTTTGATATGGTGACATTTCTTATCAGATCATCATTGTTAGTGAAGATGAGGTCTAGTGTATTCTCCAGTCTAGTAGGCTCTATTATTTGCTGGTTTAAATTGAATTTTGTGCAGAGATTTAAAAGCTCGTGTGAGTGTGAGTTTTCATCAGAGCTGCCTCCTGGTGTTATTACTGCAACAATATTATTTGCTATATTCCTCCATTTTAGGTGCCTTAAGTTGAAGTCCCCCAGGAGCAAGATGTTGGGTGCAGGAGCTGGAAGATTTTCCAGACAGTGGTCAATTTTTAACAGCTGTTCCTGGAATTGCTGGGATGTTGCATCCGGAGGCTTGTAGACTACCACAATGACTAGGTTTTGGTTCTCGACCTTTACTGCTAAAACTTCCACTACATCATTTGAGGCATTAAGCAGTTCTGTGCAAACAAGTGACTCTGCAATGTACAGGCCAACCCCCCCCCCTTTTGCCTGTTCACTCTGTCACATCTGTATAGGTTGTAACCTGGGATCCATATTTCGTTGTCCAAGTGATCCTTTATGTGGGTCTCAGTGAAAGCCGCGAACATTGCCTTTGCCTCTGCAAGCAGTCCACGGATGAAAGGTATTTTGTTGTTTGTTGCTGGCTTTAGACCCTGTATATTTGCAAAGAAGAATGTTATCGGACTGGTGGTATTGTTGGTACTGGGGGGGGGGATTTTTTTTCCGGCATTAGTATCTGTATCTGTTGGTTTGGAGTGGAGGCCATCGACTGTGGTTCCACTCCAGGAATGACTGGATTTGGTGTACGATTTCTGCCATTTCCTGCCAGTTTTTTTTCCTTCCTGGCACTAAAAAACCTCTCCCTCTTGAGTGGCTGTGGCTACCCAGGTTTTCCCATGGCCTGGATGTTTTGTATCTTTTTGTCCCCTTTAGATGGTATGCCTGGCAATTTAAGTTATAGCACAGTCTTTCCTGTACTGAAGAGGTACACATTTCAGGGTGAAAAAGCTTACAGGAAGGGAGTTTGCATTTTCCTGTTGTCATATGGGCATGGCATTTTCTAGGGTGGTCATAGTTGCATGTCCCATCTGTTTTTCCAGATTTCCCATGCCAGCAGATACCAAGTGCATAGTATGTGCACAGGCTTGGTTTCCGCTTGCCTTGGGTTTCTGTGACTGTATTCCCTGTTGGTGCATGTTTCCCTGTCTTACTTCTATCCTCCCTAGCACCAACAATGGAGCTCCCACCAGTTGTTTTTGGTAATTTATCCTCACTTTTGCTATTGGAGTCCTCTTGTTTGCTATTCCTGCGGTATTTCTAGTTTGCAATATTGGTTTTAACTTATCTTTGACTACACTTGTTTCCCTACTATGGCTCCTGTCCCCTATGAGGTCATTTATATGTATTCCTTCCTGCGTACAATTCCCGACTACCTGGACAAAATCTCCAGCTTCACCATTACTGTCTCCCAGGACAGTATCTACAGCTTCACCATTTCTGTCTCCCAGGACAGCACCTCCAGCTTCACCATTACTGTCTCCCAGGACAGCACTATCAGCCCCACATTTACTGACTACCAGGACATCACCTCCAGCCTTACAGTTTGTGACTACATGGCCAGTATCAAGGGCAGTACCATTCAGCCCAGACTTTTTATGTTCCCATCTGTTGTAGAAAGCTTCCAGGTTTTCTATGAAAGCAGCTTTGATGTTGTCCTCTTTTAATACCCTTGTGATTTTAGTCCACAGATTTTCCTCATTTGGGCATACCCAAAAACACTTCTCTGTTTTAATACTGCTTGTAGCTAGTTCTGGGATATTTGCACAAGGAGCGTGACACCAATTTCCACAAAAATGACAATTTATCCATGTGGAAGCCCGTTTGTTTGACTGACCACAGACTACACACAGCTTCATAATGATTTGAATGGTTGATTTACTGCAATTCTACTAGCAACCTCTTGAATATTATATTAATAACCTTAAATGAAGCTCTAGCTATTTGTATTTCTGTTTCTAACTCTTTTTGTATATTGGACAGCTTACCGTCACGTTCCTGATTTTTAATGTTTGTGTTTATAAGGGCACCTACAACCCCATCCGTTTACAGTCTGCTTTATTGTCCAACGAAACTGTTTGAAACCAGTCCCGGGTTCGGACCAGTCAAGGGTTCGGACCAGTCAAGGGTTCGGACCAGTCGATCTGCTCTGATCAGTGGGTCACTTATTTAAAACATACTGGTCGGTGATTTGAGCTAACACATGAAGGATCTACTGGAAATTATCTACCCGAGTAATATGTGATTTGACTGATACAAAAGTATAACTTGCGTGTTGAAGAGCCGGTGATATCTGGCAGCTCCTACAATGACGAACGGTCGACCTCAACCCTTGTTTATCAATCGCTGTATCTGGCTTTTCTATTTTTTTTTTTCGTCTCCACCACAATAAATGCTATATTATCACTATAGTTGACTGGTGCAAATTTTGGAGGAAGGACGCTTTTTCTGTAGTAATAATTGCTTCTCGTTGTGTATATTGCGACCGCTGGTAACTACAGGTTATATGAAATTCACAGTAAGTCACAGAAAGTCAGTGCGTCATCGAGGACTGTCTAACTTATTTCCATTGGGGTCCTTAATCTTGTCCCCCAGGATACGACCCACACCAGTCGACTAACACCCAGGTACCTATTTGCTGCTAGGTGAACAGGACCACAGGTGTAAAGAAACGTGTCGAAATGTTTCCACCCACCGGGAATCGAACCCGGGCCCTCCTTGTGTGAAGCGGGAGCTTTAGCCACCAGGCCACCGGGCCTGGTGCTCTGCACCTAATAATTACCAATGAAATATGTATAACCAGGAATACTGGTAAATATATAAATTTTGTGGACTGTATATTAAAATTAAAAAAAGGATTATATATACACACATCTATATAACAGAAGGAAAATATATTAATATCACTCACCAATTTGACTGGAGATTAATGTGTATCATACTCAGAAAACCTCACTGTCTATCTATGAAAATAACACTGACCAGGTTACTACATAAGACTTATCTGAGGTTCCTGGAGCTGTCTTGTCCAGTCGTCTGATATCTCAAGTTATGCAGGAATGCACATCCAACAATTTCTCCTCCTGTTTGAGAGGTGTCAGCCCAATTTTAACCTCTAGAGCACGAAAATTCCTTCCCATTACACTAACGTTGTATTCAATTCAAATTAACAATGGCAACTCTCCTTCTACACAGACACAGGCTTTCCGTTTTCTATGACATAAATATTATTAAATACAGTATGGCCATCTATTTACATATAACTACTATTTCTGGAATATATATACAGCATTTTCCACACTGCAGCCGGACGGAGTTCGTTGCTAAACGACTCAAATTACTCCTTCCTTTAGGAGACAATTCCAGCCAGTTCTGGCTTGAGTGGCTGTTCTCCTAGTAGGTCTTACTACAATTTCATTTTCCGGCATCACTTGGTCAGCGTTATCTTCCATATCACTCGTGTCACTTTCCCTCAGATTTTCAATTACGTTTGATTGAACACCTAATTCCAAGGGAATCAATTTATTAATTGTGCATAAACTTTCCTGGCCACGACACAATATTTTGACATTCCTGACATTGCCAGCAGTCACCGGTTTCTTCAACACGCAAGTTATACTTTTGTATCAATCAAATCACATATTACTCGGGTAGATAATTTCCAGTAGATCCTTCATGTGTTAGCTCAAATCACCGACCAGTATGTTTTAAATAAGTGACCCACTGATCAGATCAGATCGACTGGTCCGAACCCTTGACTGGTCCAAACCCTTGATGGTTCGAACCCTTGACTGGTCCGAACCCTTGACTGGTTTCAAACGGTTTCGTTGGACAATAAAGCAGACTGTAAACGGATGGGGTTGTAGGCGCCCTTATAAACACAAACATTAAATATAAATCAGGAACGTGCACGGTAAGCTGTCCAATATACAAAAACAGTTAGAAACAGAAATACAAATAGCTAGAGCTTCATTTAAGGAGGTTATTAATAGAATATTCAAGAGGTTGCTAGTAGAATTGCAGTAAATCAACCATTCAAATCATTATGAAGCTGTGTGTAGTCTGTGGTCAGTCAAACAAACGGGCTTCCACATGGGTAAATTGTCATTTTTGTGGAAATTGGTGTCACGCCCCTTGTGCAGATATCCAAGAACTAGCTACAAGCAGTGTTAAAACAGGGAAGCGTTTTTGGGTATGCCCAAATGAGATAAATTTGTGGACTAAAATCACAAGGGTATTAAAAGAGGACAACATCAAAGCTGCTTTCATAGAAAACCTGGAAGCTTTCTACAACAGATGGGAACATAAAAAGTCTGGGCTGAATGGTACTGCCCTTGATACTGGCCATGTAGTCAGAAACTGTAAGGCTGGAGATGAAGTCCTGGTAGTCAGTAAATGTGGGGCTGATAGTGCTGTCCTGGGAGACAGTAATGGTGAAGCTGGAGGTGCTGTCCTGGGAGACAGTAATGGTGAAGCTGGAGGTGCTGTCCTGGGAGACAGTAATGGTGAAGCTGGAGATGCTGTCCTGGGAGACAGTAATGGTGAAGCTGGAGATTTTGTCCAGGTAGTCGGGAATTATACGCAGGAAGGAATACATATAAATGACCTCATAGGGGACAGGAGCCATAGTAGGGAAACAAGTGTAGTCAAAGATAAGATAAAACCAATATTGCAAACTAGAAATACTGCAGGAAATAGCAAACAAGAGGACTCCACTAGCAATAGTGAGGATATATTACCAAAAACAACTGGTGGGAGCTCCATTGTTGGTGCTAGGGAGGATAGAAGTAAGACAGGGAAACATGCACCAACAGGGAATACAGTCACAGAAACCCAAGGCAAACGGAAACCAAGCCTGTGCACATACTATGCACTTGGTATCTGCTGGCATGGGAAATCTGGAAAAACAGATGGGACGTGCAACTATGACCACCCTAGAAAATGCCATGCCCATATGACAACAGGAAAATGCAAACTCCCTTCCTGTAAGCTTTTTCACCCTGAACTGTGTACCTCTTCAGTACAGGAAAGACTGTGCTATAACTTAAATTGCCAGGCATACCATCTAAAGGGGACAAAAAGATACAAAACATCCAGGCCATGGGAAAACCTGGGTAGCCACAGCCACTCAAGAGGGAGAGGTTTTTTAGTGCCAGGAAGAAAAAAAAACTGGCAGGAAATGGCAGAAATCGTACACCAAATCCAGTCATTCCTGGAGTGGAACCACAGTCGATGGCCTCCACTCCAAACCAACAGATACAGATACTAATGCCGGAAAAAAAATCCCCCCCCAGTACCAACAATACCACCAGTCCGATAACATTCTTCTTTGCAAATATACAGGGTCTAAAGCCAGCAACAAACAACAAAATACCTTTCATCCGTGGACTGCTTGCAGAGGCAAAGGCAATGTTCGCGGCTTTCACTGAGACCCACATAAAGGATCACTTGGACAACGAAATATGGATCCCAGGTTACAACCTATACAGATGTGACAGAGTGAACAGGCAAAAGGGGGGGGGGGGGGTTGGCCTGTACATTGCAGAGTCACTTGTTTGCACAGAACTGCTTAATGCCTCAAATGATGTAGTGGAAGTTTTAGCAGTAAAGGTCGAGAACCAAAACCTAGTCATTGTGGTAGTCTACAAGCCTCCGGATGCAACATCCCAGCAATTCCAGGAACAGCTGTTAAAAATTGACCACTGTCTGGAAAATCTTCCAGCTCCTGCACCCAACATCTTGCTCCTGGGGGATTTCAACTTAAGGCACCTAAAATGGAGGAATATAGCAAATAATATTGTTGCAGTAATAACACCAGGAGGCAGCTCTGATGAAAACTCACACTCACACGAGCTTTTAAATCTCTGCACAAAATTCAATTTAAACCAGCAAATAATAGAGCCTACTAGACTGGAGAATACACTAGACCTCATCTTCACTAACAATGATGATCTGATAAGAAATGTCACCATATCAAAAACAATATACTCAGATCACAACATAATTGAGGTTCAGACATGTATGCGTGGAGCCCCAGACCGACATAATGAGACTAGTCACGAGGGAGCATTCACCAAATTCAACTTCAATAACAAAAACATAAAGTGGGACCAAGTAAACCAAGTCCTAACCGATATAAGCTGGGAAGATATACTAAGCAACACAGACCCCAACTTATGCCTAGAACAGATTAACTCGGTGGCACTCGATGTATGCACAAGGCTTATTCCTCTAAGAAAAAGGAGGAGTAGATGTAAAATAGAAAGAGACAGGTGCTCCCTTTACAGGCGACGGAAAAGAATAACAGAGCGGCTAAAAGAGGTCAATATATCTGAAATGCGTAGGGAGACACTGGTCAGAGAAATAGCAAGCATCGAACTTAAGCTAAAAGAATCCTTTAGGAGTCAGGAATCGCGGGAAGAACTAAAAGCCATAAATGAAATCGAAAGAAACCCAAAGTATTTCTTCTCCTATGCCAAATCAAAATCGAGAACAACGTCCAGTATTGGGCCCCTACTTAAACAAGATGGGTCCTACACAGATGACAGCAAGGAAATGAGTGAGCTACTCAAGTCCCAATATGACTCAGTTTTTAGCAAGCCGCTAACCAGACTGAGAGTCGAAGATCAAAATGAATTTTTTATGAGAGAGCCACAAAATTTGATTAACACAAGCCTATCCGATGTTATCCTGACGCCAAATGACTTCGAACAGGCGATAAATGACATGCCCATGCACTCTGCCCCAGGGCCAGACTCATGGAACTCTGTGTTCATCAAGAACTGCAAGAAGCCCCTATCACGAGCCTTTTCCATCCTATGGAGAGGGAGCATGGACACGGGGGTCGTCCCACAGTTACTAAAAACAACAGACATAGCCCCACTCCACAAAGGGGGCAGTAAAGCAACAGCAAAGAACTACAGACCAATAGCACTAACATCCCATATCATAAAAATCTTTGAAAGGGTCCTAAGAAGCAAGATCACCACCCATCTAGAAACCCATCAGTTACACAACCCAGGGCAACATGGGTTTAGAACAGGTCGCTCCTGTCTGTCTCAACTATTGGATCACTACGACAAGGTCCTAAATGCACTAGAAGACAAAAAGAATGCAGATGTAATATATACAGACTTTGCAAAAGCCTTCGACAAGTGTGACCATGGCGTAATAGCGCACAAAATGCGTGCTAAAGGAATAACAGGAAAAGTCGGTCGATGGATCTATAATTTCCTCACTAACAGAACACAGAGAGTAGTCGTCAACAGAGTAAAGTCCGAGGCAGCTACGGTGAAAAGCTCTGTTCCACAAGGCACAGTACTCGCTCCCATCTTGTTCCTCATCCTCATATCCGACATAGACAAGGATGTCAGCCACAGCACCGTGTCTTCCTTTGCAGATGACACCCGAATCTGCATGACAGTGTCTTCCATTGCAGACACTGCAAGGCTCCAGGCGGACATCAACCAAATCTTTCAGTGGGCTGCAGAAAACAATATGAAGTTCAACGATGAGAAATTTCAATTACTCAGATATGGTAAACATGAGGAAATTAAATCTTCATCAGAGTACAAAACAAATTCTGGCCACAAAATAGAGCGAAACACCAACGTCAAAGACCTGGGAGTGATCATGTCGGAGGATCTCACCTTCAAGGACCATAACATTGTATCAATCGCATCTGCTAGAAAAATGACAGGATGGATAATGAGAACCTTCAAAACTAGGGAGGCCAAGCCCATGATGACACTCTTCAGGTCACTTGTTCTATCTAGGCTGGAATATCGCTGCACACTAACAGCCCCTTTCAAGGCAGGTGAAATTGCCGACCTAGAAAATGTACAGAGAACCTTCACGGCGCGCATAACGGAGATAAAACACCTCAATTACTGGGAGCGCTTGAGGTTCCTAAACCTGTATTCCCTGGAACGCAGGAGGGAGAGATACATGATTATATACACCTGGAAAATCCTAGAGGGACTAGTACCGAACTTGCACACGAAAATCACTCACTACGAAAGCAAAAGACTTGGCAGACGATGCACCATCCCCCCAGTGAAAAGCAGGGGTGTCACTAGCACGTTAAGAGACTATACAATAAGTGTCAGGGGCCCGAGACTGTTCAACTGCCTCCCAGCACACATAAGGGGGATTACCAACAGACCCCTGGCAGTCTTCAAGCTGGCACTGGACAAGCACCTAAAGTCAGTTCCTGATCAGCCGGGCTGTGGCTCGTACGTTGGTTTGCATGCAGCCAGCAGCAACAGCCTGGTTGATCAGGCTCTGATCCACCAGGAGGCCTGGTCACAGACCGGGCCGCGGGGGCGTTGACCCCCTGAACTCTCTCCAGGTAAAGTCTAGGTAAACCTTGTGCATCTGGGTACAATGTCAATACTTTGCCCAGAGGCCACAATGTTTGATGTTGTTCAGTGTCAATTAACACAATGTCACCTGGTTGAATGTTCTGTCGATTTACTGCCTCTGTCGAACCATAAAAGTGTTCACGTAGTGTAAGAAGATATTCCTTATGCCACACATTAGACCAGTGATCAATTACTTTATGTAACATTTTAAATTTATTACACAACACTGCCGCATCATTGTAATCTTCATCACTTTCTTCCGGATTATCTCCATAGACTGGGGCAGCTTCCAATTTCCTTCCACATATTAGGTGAGAAGGTGTTAACACATCTGCATCAGGTGTATCACTCATGTACGAGAGAGGTCTATTATTTATACGATTTTCTGCCTCCACTAACACTGCACGGAATTCTTCCAAATTAATTCTCTTCCGGTGTAGTACTTTACGGAGACACCTCTTCACTGTGCCTATCAGTCTTTTGTACAGCTTCCCCTGCCAAGGGGCTCTAGGAGTAATAAATTTCCAGGTACACCCTCGCTGGGTTAACAGAGATTGAACATCGTTACTATTATTTAATTCTATCAAGTGTTGAGCACCTGCTACAAAATTTGTGGCATTATCCGAAATCATCAATCTCGGACAGGATCTCCTAGCTGCAAATTTTTGAAACAGCTGTATAAACTGTTCTGCAGACAAGTCCTGTGCCACTTCTAAATGAACTGCCCTAGTAGCAGTACAGGTGAACAAACAAACATACACTTTCAGTGGAACACCATTTAACGTACCTGTTAAAATTATTGAACCACTATAGTCTACACCTGTTACATCAACTGGTTTCACTAATTGTACATGCTCCTTTGGCAATGGTGGAGGACCTGGGTACATATAGGATCTGCCATCCACACGGCGACATATTACACAAGATTTAATCACCCGGTGGCCAGGTGGCCTGGTGGCTAAAGCTCCCGCTTCACACACGGAGGGCCCGGGTTCGATTCCCGGGGGGTGGAAACATTTCGACACGTTTCCTTACACCTGTTGTCCCGTTCACCTAGCAGCAAATAGGTACCTGGGTGTTAGTCGACTGGTGTGGGTCGCATCCTGGGGGACAAGATTAAGGACCCCAATGGAAATAAGTTAGACAGTCCTCGATGACGCACTGACTCTCTTGGGTTATCCTGGGTGGCTAACCCTCCGGGGTTAAAAATCCGAACGAAATCTTATCTCATATCTTTTACACTTTGCCGTTCTTGTGGAATCCAGAAAGTTTCCCTAATACAATTTAAGGTATCTTGTATCCCACCATGCATTACATTTTTATGGGCATTTAGAACAATCAAATTTGTTAGATGATGAGTTTTGGGCAGTAAGATAGGGTGTTTAGCATAATCACCCAATTCAGCATTTTGTAACCTACCTCTGCACCTAATTACATTGTTCTCTAAATACAGCCCCAATTTCTCTATTATGGAACCTTTCACAATTTTTCTTTCCATCATCAATTTAATCTCATTTCCATAGATTTCCTCCTGTACCCTCTTTATCCAATATTCAAGAGGATGTGAAAACTTAAATGAAATATTCATCTTGTTTAGAAATTTAAACACCAACTTAGTTACATTGATTAGTTTGGGTAAAGAAGAATACCTATTTATATCAATGGCTAAGGGAGGACAAACTATTGGAGCGGTGGTCACAGTAATTTCAACAGGAGTAATATACACCTTTTGTACAGGCCAATTAACTTTATTTACCAACCAGCTCGGTCCTTTAAACCATGATACAGCATTTACAAATTTAGCATAAGGTAAACCTCGAGACAAGAAATCAGCTGGATTCTCCTCACCAGGTATATGATTAAATGTTAACATATGCTGACACAAACTATTATACTTCTCTTGCATCTGATTAATTTCAGCGACTCTGTTTTGTAAGGTAAGCAACTGCTCCATATGCCAATTTTGAAGTATCACAAAAAATGTGGAGTACATTTTTCCCATTTGGAATTTTCTCATAATCACCATTTAATTCATCCCACCTGTTAATGAATTCCTTAGGTAGAATTTCATCTCAAGCACATTTAAGCTTCCATGCTTCCTGAATTAATAATTTCCCTCTTATAGTAAGGACACTAAACTTAGTGGATCAAAACATTTGGAAACTTCAGCAAGCAAGACTCTCTTAGTTAATTAATGGGCATACTGTAATTATTAGGTTTTAACATTAACAAATCTCTCTCAGTATCCCAAGTTAATCCCAATACATTACTACATTTTGGTACTTCATCTCCAGGGTAATCTTTACTTATTTTGTCCTTTAATTTGGACGAATTACTATTCCATTCCCTCAGAGGCATATTTGCACTTTGCATTATTTTATTAGCCTCTCCATAAGTCATTAACAGTTCCTCTTCAGTTGACGTCACACCCAGGAAATTGTCCATATAAAATTGTTTGCTCATTACCTTACTCAATGGACTTTCCATACG
This sequence comes from Cherax quadricarinatus, assembly GCF_038502225.1. NCBI lineage: Eukaryota > Metazoa > Arthropoda > Malacostraca > Decapoda > Parastacidae > Cherax > Cherax quadricarinatus. The sequence continues at coordinate 7,669,747 of NC_091317.1, forward strand.
TTTAAGGTGTGCATTTATCGTCGCTTGAAGTAGGAACGGACTAGATGAGACTTAAGTCTCGAGACACTCCCCAGATAGGGAGCCAAGGCCGGGTCACCACTACTTGGAAGAGACCCGGACCGGGAGAGTACCGGCGAATAAAAAAAAAAAAAAAAAAAAAGATGTAGCACCAAATAATACGCTCCTAAAGCGAAAGGTTTTCAGAGTGCTAAGTGGGTCACTAGGATTCTCAGGCCATAAGAAGCGGGTACAATCCCGGTCAGCCTCTTGTAAACCCACTCTTAGGAAAGCTTTACTTATGTCAGCCATAAAGGCATAATGCTTCACTCTGAAATTTAATAAGATATCTCCTAATTTTTCCGTCAACGACGGACCTGTCATCAAACAGTCATTTAAACTAGGTACATTTTTGTTACTCCTGGCACTACAATTAAACACAATCCTCAAAGGAGTGATCTTAGAATCCTTCTTCACTCCATGATGTGGCAAATAGTGACCATAAATTTTGGCTTGCTCAGGAGGTACCTCTTCTATAAATTTATTAATTAATTGTTCAGCAATTATATCATTATAGGCAGTTAACAATTCTGGTGTCTTACTCAGTTCGCGGAGCTGAGCCTTTAACTGTCCATATGCCATTCTGTAATTAGTGGGCAATTCTGGATGGTTCAGTCTCCACGGAAGTCGTACCCAGTATTGTCCAGATTCAAATTTTACATCTCTCAGGTATTGTTCTTGAGTAAACGAATCATCTGGACTTTCTTCATTTACATTTATTCCAATGCTGTCTAATTCCCACAATTTATGCACTGGCTCAACACCATCCTCTATGGAAGAATTATAGTGGGGCACGACTTCATGAGTAAGACACACAGTTATGGTATTTGTAGTTTCCTCTAGTCATGAATTATTATTACGAGGAATCCTACCGTACATTACATGGCCTCCTGCAGTCTTCAAAAGGGTGACACCACATTTCTTTACCATACCCTTTACAAAGGAGGCATAATAGTCACTACCTATCAAAATATTTATTGGGCCTACAGAATCATCACTTACACCAGAAGGTGCTAAATTTACATTATGTGAAAGTCTTTCTGTAGCTTTACTAAGCCCTACTGTAGATATTTTCTCTGGAAGTCTATCTACAATTACTGCATTAACACGTTTTTTCTCATTGCCCAACCTGACAGTTACATAAACAGTGTCATACAATTGAGCCCTTTTATCTGAGAGAAAACCAGAAAATTTTCAAGTTGTGGGATCTCCCATCTGTACTTTCATCCCATCAAGACATTTACGTTTTATGAAAGTACGCTGGGATCCCTGATCTAATAATGCAGTTACATTTTTTGATTTTTTTTTATATTTTATTTCAAACTCAGGTACAAAATATATGGGTACATAATCAATATGTAACAAGATAGAGGCAGTGAACAATAATCAACTGTGACTACACAGTACTGAAGAAGCACATATATAATGACAGAACTGGCTGCTGCACTCAAATCAAACACCGCTTGTACGTACTGTGCTTCACATGAACACCGCTTGTACGTACTGTGCTTCACATGAAAAGGTGGTCATACATACATATACACATATATATACATATACACACACACACATATATACATATATACATATATATATATATATATATATATATATATACATATACATACGTATACACATATATACATATACACATATACATATACACATACACACATACATACATATACAACCCACCCAGTAAAGCTTACACTCCCCCCCCCATGAAAACGTGCCACTTTCACCTTAGATACACAGTGACAAATCTCTTATACATACACATTTGTAAAAGCATTAAAAACTTCAATGACAATATATATATAAACACAATCCAGCCAGCTAAACGGCTGACACTATAATACAAGGAATGTCTGAACCTGATGGCTCACATCCACCATAGAACACAATCCACCCTACCCTCATATACCCTATGGTAATAATTAATATCGTGCACACTTCAACCCCCCCCCCCCCCATGCCTAGTGACTGTGTCTGCCATCACCCCTCATAACCACCAACAGTCCTTGATAGTAATTAGCGTCTTATAATATATCACCCTAAAAACACGCTACACACATAAACCTACCACAATAATAAATAAATTTACACATTATTCCCTCCAGCAGACAGATTATTTACACTGTCGGAGATAATCTATACATCACATCCTACAGAGAATGGACAACATTAGACATCTAAAATAATATGACATGTGTATCACATGACCTGCTATTGCAGAGATTACTTACACTCCTACCCCCCCCCCCCCCCAAGTGAAAAACTGTGCAGTTTCACCTGGCTATACACAAGATCAAAAACTCATTCACTTGAACATATATAATGAAAATGTGAAAAAAACATCTGTAACAATATATAAGCAAAAACACCCCAGGCAAGATCTTACATTATATACAATACCAAAACGTTCCAATAGTTAAAAAACAGGTATGAAAACTCATTATTATGACAAGTTACATTGCTCATATATAGGTAGACATGTATAATTACAGGTTAAAATATGCTTATATACTAACATGCTTTTGTACATCCTTACAAAACATGAAGGAATCCTTAGATAAATTATAATCATCGGTGTTCACAATAACACCAAGACATTACATTGAATACCACATTGAATATCACCTCAACATCCTTCCTCACACAATTCCACACACACTCACACAATTCCACACACACACTCACACAATCGACCTCTGCAACACCCCCCCCCCCTGGGAAGGCCAGCCCGTTCATTCCCCTGACCGCTTATAAAGACCATAAATCCCTCAAAAGAAAGTCCCTGTAGCCCTCCGAGAAATCCCTCTCCCACCTTCTACCATATATTTCCCTGTTGCGACACTTTGTTCTATAAAAGGATGCTGCTATGGCCATCCTACGTTCCTCCGCCCCTTTGTCTCTCATTGCCCATGATATATACACAAAATCAACCATTAAGTAAGCCACAGCCCTTTGAACCTTTACCCCAACCCCACCTACATCTAAACTAAGAGCTCTCAAAACCGACAACCCTTTCCCCCCCACATACCGGATTACTTTCCCTAACCATTCCCGCACAATCCCTAGGCTTTCACAAAAATAAACTACATGAAAAGCTGATTCATCTACCCCACAAACCTGACACATCCCACCCTCCCTTATTCGCCTATTTCGTAAAACAACCCCAGACGGCAATATTCCGTGAAGAAACCTATACATTACCTCCCTCACGCGTGGCCGGATGCGTAACCCTTTTAATCGGCCCCAAATGTCTTCCCATGCGTACATCGGGTACACTCCTTCCGTTGCCACTACCACCCTAGGCCATATCTTCCTCTCCATGGACCCTACCCGCATGTTTCTCGGCTCTCTGACCATCATCAATAGACGCAACAACTCCTCACCATCTCTCAAATCTTGTCCCTTCCACCATCTCCGAAGATCTCCCTGCAGCATCCCCAACCCTCCACTCCCTTCCCCCCGAGCCCTTAGCAACCCATGTTTCACATATACACACTTCAACCTTCTTTCCAAATGAATTAACCCCAGCCCTCCCAAGGCCACCGGAAGTGTTACCACCTCTCTTTTCAACCAATCGCATCCTGAACCCCAGATAAAACGGAAAACTCTGCTCAACAATCTCCGGACATCCCCATACACCAAAGGGTACAAAGCTGCCACATGCCATATTTTACTGTACAAAAGCACATTGACCACAATGACCCTCTGGTGTAGCGTAAGATGTGTCGGCCTCAATCCTGACAATCTTCCCAATACCCTATCTACCACACCCTTTGAATTATTCTCCCTCGCCATCTGAGCATTACCCATATACACAACTCAACAAATTTTCACCCGGTCCACGACACTCCACCTCACCCCCCCACCCCCGCCCTCCTGCCCATCCCATTCACCCAATATCATGAGCTTTGATTTATGCACATTCACTGCCATACCTGTTGCCATCCCAAAAACATCTATAACTCTCTCCAGACCCTCCAATCCCTCCCTCCCACTCACTAGGACAGTTGTGTCATCAACGTAACCTATGATACTGGGACTCCCACCTCGTATGTCCTCCCTTACCCCCTCCTGTATGCACATTTCCACTGCCCTATAAAACGGATTCTGTAAACATGCAAATAATATTTGTGACAACGGGCAACCTTGCCTCAATCCCCTGCCCATTTTCACATGCAACCCCACCCTCCCATTTATCTGTACACACATCCCAGCTCCCCGATATAAAGTACGTGCCCAATTCACAATGTCCTCCCCGAACCCTTGCCACTCCATGATTCTCCACAGAGCCTCCCTCTCGACACTGTCATATGCCGTTCTCCAATCCAATGCCAATACCCCACGTTCCCCCTCTTGTGGACCCTCAATAAACCTTCTAATAACCCCATGCCCCTCATACATTGATCTCCCCGGAATCCCATATTGACCCCTCACTATTACCTTTCCAATGACCTTTTTTATACGATTTCCCAAAATTTTTGCAAAAAGTTTGTAGTCTGCACACATGAGTGATATCATCCGGTAATCTCTCACTGTGCACTGACTTTCACCCTTTGGCACCAAAACTACTAGTGCTGTCGCCTGCAAAGGTCCCAACGCACCCCTCTCTTTTATGATATTAAATAATTGCACCAAAAAATCTTTTAATACTCCCCAATGCTGTATGTAAAACTCCGCAGGCAGCCCATCTATCCCCGGTGCCTTACCCCTGCTCATACTCATTAAAGCCGTCCACACCTCGTCCTCCACAATAGGCCCCTGTAACTGTTCCCTGTCGTCCCTGTCCAGCACACTCCACACCCATCCCCCTGTCTCTCTTAAAGCCCCCTCTCTCACACCCACACTCCTCATATGTGCACTAAGCCAAGAATCAACATACCCTCCCATCCCCTCCGTTGTCACCAAGTCTTGTCCCTCCCTATACCCCTTGATGTCCTCAAGAACTCTCAAACCCATCATTTCCATTGAAACGCGCCGGCGCCCCTGCCCTCGCAGGACACACGCCGATGGTCTATCACCCCACATGACCTCCTCCAACCCCCATAAAACCCTTGCCGCATCAAACCTCTCATTTTGCACTTCCATTAGGCGTTCCTTCACTCCTTGTATGTCAGCCACAGGGGCTCCCATCCCCCCCCTTCCTCTCTCATAATACTCCCTTAACTGCCCCTCAAGATACCTAATAAGCCCATAAGCCAACTGATTCTCGTGCCTTCCCTGTCGGACATAGAACTCTCGAATCCTCGTCTTCGCCGTCACATCCCACCATCTCAACACATCCCCATTGACTTCCATCCCTTCCCATAAGCCTTTCCACCATTGTGCAAATAGGACCCTCCCCTCAACATCTTGAAGCAACCGAACATTCAATTTCCAATAACTCTTATACCTGTTCGGCCGACCCTCCCATCCCAAATCCACCAAAACACCTCTATGATCAGAAAAAAAGACATCCAAAACCCTTACACTCCGCACCACAGCTTTCCTTGTCACGTATATCCTGTCCAGCCGTGCAGCATATCCCTGCCTCACAAAGGTGTGCTGCACCTCCCACGCCGCCCCCCCCTCTACATCCACCAACCCCACCCCTGTTAACAGGTCCCTCAGAACGCCAGAACAATATCCTGCTCCCCTAGGTTCCACATCCTTGCGGCGTATAACGCAATTCCAGTCCCCTCCCACCACAGCTAATGCTGGAAGCGACCTTAAGTGATACACCAACACTTCACGTACAAACTCATTCTTCACTCGACTGTCCCCCTCCGCCGGACCATAAACACACACAAAAGACATCTTATCTCTTCCCCATGTCCCATCCACTCTTATAACCCTCCCCTCACCCCCCTCCTCACAATGATGTACAGTAAACGGGCTAGCCTCCCTCACCAAAATAGCCACTCCTCCTTTCAATCTCGTTGAGTGTGCCGCATATACAGTATACCCCTCAATCATCAACATACAACCCGGCTTGTGGTTGTGCTCTTGCACAAACACTACATCTACACCATACCTAATGAGCATCTCATGAAACCATTCACACTTCCTAGAATTTTTCAGACCATTAACATTTATAGAGAGACTCTTGAATTTGTCAATGGAGGTTTTCCTTTACGTATTGCACCACCTTTATCCCCCTTCCCCTTTATATGCCCTTGATCTTCAATCACCATTCTGTGATCTGCTTTCACATGCCCCTTGCCCCTGGACCCCCCAGGTCCATGCTCAACCACTTCAGCCCAAACCTTTTTGCCCGAACGCTGTGCCGGAGTGAGCACATCCACATCGTCCACGTCCGAGGGCACTGCCGCTCTCTTCCGCGACACTCGAGCCTTTCTTCCCGCCTCCACCTGGAAGCCATCCCCGTGCACTTCCGCCACCACTGTGCCAATTTGCAACCCAGCCTCAACCTGGGTCTCTGACATGCCTCCCCCCCTCTCACCACCTGGAACCCCAGCAGCATCCAGGGCACCCACAAGCCCCTCAACTGTGACCTCTCCTGGGGTCCCTAACAGGTCGTGGAGGACTGAATCAATGGTAGCCTCCACGGCCCTGTCCTCACCCAGTGACACCACATCTTTGGTCGCCGGTGCCTGCCCGGTAGTGCATGTCTCTCTCGGAAGAGTTACACACTCTTCCTCCCTCAAGGCCTCCTCGACCTCCACACTCCAAGCCTTGTTCAAGGAAACCGACTCAGGTCGTGCCAAATCCAACGTCCCAAGGTCCTCTGATGCCTCCTTATGCTGCTCCTTCGCCTGTGTACCCTGTTGCTTAACACACTGCGCAGCAATGTGATCATATGCACCACATAATCGACAGGTACGTTGTTGCCCTGCGTAAGTCACCATTACCTGAGTCCTGAAGTCTTCTAGGAAAATATAGGAAGGAATAGGATGCCTCAATGTCATTTTTAAGGAAAAACTTCCTTCAGGCATCCCAGAATATGATCCTTCCTTCCATTTCCCCAATGTCGCCATATGAACAGTCCCAAACTTCTCGAAGACGGCACGTAGGTCTGCCTCATTAGCCTCAAAGGGTACATTTTTTATCTTCACCCACGTATAATGGCGGGACACATCATGTAGCCTTACCGTCACTGCAGGATTCACTGGTACACAAAGATCTTGGAACCTGGCGACTATGTCCTCATATACACTTGCATTGAGAAATTTCACAAAAATTCTATATGCCCCGTTCAAGGCTACACCATACAGCTCTTCGTTGGCAATGCCGTATGTGTCCCTGATGATGGCAGGTAATAAAACTTGAGCTGAGTGGGCATGCACAGCCCCACGCACCACTTCAATGCCGACAGTGTTTACCCTTCTTCTTGCCGGCTGCGCCATTTTGAGAAAACCAAGTTGTCACCGGCTGACAGCAGAGGGCAGGCTCAGCTCACGTCCGCTCGTCCCAAAGGTTGAGCGACGAATGACATCAACTTTTACCTGTAACACAGGTAAGGCTACTTCAGCAAAACCATCATTATTAACATTAGCAGCAATTTTTACATTAGCTACTGTTGTGTCAGGGTTGTCAACATTATCATTATTATCAACATTATCATATAGACCCTTACACATGACTAGATGATGTCTTCCTTTGTGACATTGATAACAGTTGTTTAATTTGGCATAACAATCCTTTACATTGTGATTACCTAAACACCTGATACATCTGTCAAGTTCCTCCAATCTTTCAACTTTATCATTCCATGAATTGTATGCATTGTAATTCTTAGAAAAATGAGTACCCTTGCAGAAAAGACAATCTCTCTTTTCTCTGACTGGTTTCTTATTAACTGGGCTACTCTTAGGAGGGTACTTATTCTTCTTACCTTGTGGAGAATCATTATTTCTGATTCTTGCTACTTGATATGCACCTATGCAACTATTTTTAGGAAATGAATTTTGATTATTACCATTGGGATAATTTTTCCCTTTGTGAAACTTGACAGATACCTCAGAGTTATGATGTGTTGCATCTTTAAAATGAGTTAGTTGGCTGGTCTGCAACTGCACAATTAATTCTTGTAGACCTAATCTTATTTCCTCCAGTCCAAAATAGCCTTTGTGATATTTATTCGAGAGCCTTTCAAGTGTTTTACAACTTAATTTATTCTGTACCATGGCACTCAATTACCAGTGTGCCTAATTCAGATTATATTTATTACTTAAAGTTTTGAGAGTGCTCTCCAGTTTAACACTAAACTGCTGTAAACCTTTGTAAGTGTGATCTGGAGATTTTAAATTAACAATGATATTCACTAGATCCAACCTACTTTGTTCTATATTACCTTAAGTGACCTTCAACAAGTCAACTGCTTCCTTGTAAGAGTCATTTGCATTGGGAAAGGCTTGTATGAGTATGTGAGCATCTCCTCTTACCTGTCCTTCGAGGTAAAATAATTTAGTTACACAGGCTAGGTCACTCCTGTCATGCACAGCTGCTTTAAAAATTGAACAAAATTCCTCCCAATTTTCACCAGGATTAAATACAGGTAAACATAATTCTGGGAGTTTTGGCAAAGACATATTATTTGTTGGAGCAGACTGATTAACTGCCTGGTTTACACATTTTAATTTATTCAAGGCCTGACTTTTACAAGAAAGAATCTTTTCCTCTAATTCATAATACTGATTAATCATGAGATCTACTTCAGTCTCATCTACACAGTTTACTAACAAATCTCCTTCATATTTGTTGTAATATAATTTGTATGAATCATATCTATTCCCTAAAGCATCTAAATACAATTTTAAATCATCATTATTCACAGTTTCTTGATTCATTAATTCCAAGCACTTATTATATGCCTTGGTTACATGACCTTTTCTGGCCTGTAGTGATGCTTTCTTTACTCTATATTCCATATGATTGTCTTCTATATTAATTTCCTCATTTTCAGCCATGATGCAATGTATTAAATTCAACTTTATTAATAACACTGATTACAACTTACAACACTGATACAACTCACCTTTGAATAAATCCTAGCCACTTGAGCTTAGCAATTACATGTAAGAAAATAATATAAACTTCAAATGTACATTAATACAAACACACCTTTAGCCAGAATTGGCTTATCAAAATTAATATTATACAAATTAATAAATCCTTGCAAGAATTTGGCATAGCAAATTAATATTATACACATTAATATAATTAGCAACACTTGGCTTATCAATTACACATACACTGATATATATCTTGGCCAGAATTATCTTATCAAATTAATATTATACAAATACATTAATATAAATCCTAGCCACTTTGGCTTTGCAAAATTAATATACACATTAATATAATTAGCTACACTTGGCTTATGCAAATTAATATTGTAATAATTATAATCCACTACACATTAAGTAAATTTGTGAACTTAACATCCACCTCCTTCTGTCATTTCACATATAATTATTAAGTAATTAACTAATTAATGACTTCACTAATTACCTCCGGTTCAAGAAGGACCAACGGGCATATTAAATGTGGAAAATTGCAATTATCTGAATGTATCATTATGTACATAACAGTAAATATACACAGATAATTATTATTTATCAGTTAGAGAAGTAGGAATTTGGGACACCTAGGTCGCAAAAATGTCCCCCTTCGATACCTACCACTGTCATATCCACAAGTTGCTCTGGACCTATTAATTACCAATGAAATATGTATAACCAGGAATACTGGTAAATATATAAATTTTGTGGACTGTATATTAAAATTAAAAAAAAGGATTATATATACACACATTTATATAACAGAAGGAAAATATCTTAATATCACTCACCAATTTGACTGGAGATTAATGTGTATCATACTCAGAAAACCTCACTGTCTATCTATGAAAATAACACTGGCCAGGTTACTACATAAAACTTATCTGAGGTTCCTGGAGCTGTCTTGTCCAGTCGTCTGATATCTCAAGTTATGCAGGAATGCACATCCAACAATTTCGCCTCCTATTTGAGAGGTGTCAGCCCAATTTTAACCTCTAGAGCACGAAAATTCCTTCCCATTACACTAACGTTGTATTCAATTCAAATTAACAATGGCGACTCTCCTTCTACACAGACACAGGCTTTCCGTTTTCTATGACATAAATATTATTAAATACAGTATGGCCATCTATTTACATATAACTACTATTTCTGGAAAATATATACAGTATTTTCCACAATAATAATAATAATAATAATAATAATAATAATAATAATAATAATAATAATAATAATAATAATAATATAATTAATTTCATTAGGTATTTGTCAGAATTTTTTTTTCTTTTCTTTTACTTCCTCCTTCAATTTTTGTTTTTGTTTCACTCATAACTGGAGAACACCTTACCCAATCAGTAACGAGGCATCGACACAATGCCCAGCCTTTCTAGGGTAGGGTAGGTGCCTGAGCCCGAGCCTTTAGCTCATAAGACTGTCATTCCCATTTGCCCCCTTGGGGCGGGGATGGCAGACCAGAGAGGTCTAGCTTGTGGCTAGGCCTGGGGACAGTTGGTCCCAAAGATGAGGAGGTACTTGTATCTCCTCCCATGGGAGACTTAGGTCTCAGACACTCCCTCAAGAGGGAGCCAAGGCCGGGCCACCACTTGGAAAAGGCCCGGGCCGGGAGAATACCGGCTAAACTTTAGTAATGATAATAGGTAACGAGGAGCAGATCCCTGATAAGTAAGATACTTGTGCAACAGTTAGGTATCATTATTCTGAAACATTTGATCTTCACAGTAGGATTCTTCAGTTAAATACAGAGGATGCACCAGTCCCTCAGCATGGAGAAGAGTTTCGCTCCATAGTTGGAAACAATATGGAACTGAAGCATTAAAGTGAAAAGTTATATACTGACTCAGGTAATGAATAAAAAATCTTGATGACAGACGAGGCGTGGCCTACTAGCAGAATCAAGAAAGTAATAACGAGAGGCAATGTAGCAAGCTTACTGGGTAGGCGAAACGTTACGGCATAAAGGTATCTAACTGTTGCACACGTGTCTTATCAACCTGTCGGTATTGTATTCCATCGTAATATATTCACATGACCAGATACATGAAAGAATCAGCATATTAACATGTGATATGACCAATGCTGTAAGACCCATTAATACCACCCTGGAATGGCTCGGATAACTTATATAAAAAATTTCCAGGACTGTGCCAGTGGATTTCTCATTGCACTACCGTAGGTCTGCCTGTAAAAAAATATCGTTAATATGATATATAATGAAGATAACACAGTAACAGTAACTTGATGATTTAGCTCGAACTGGATGATCTAAGTTCAAGAATAGTAAGACTAGATTAAGAAAGTTTGCAGTTTCTTTGACTTTAACTTAGGTAAATAATTAACATTACAACTGACAACTTTCCATCTTGAGAAGTTAATGCTCTCTAGTTACTGGAGGCAAGGGTTAGAGGCACGGGTTGGAGGCACGGGTTAGAGGCACGGGTTGGAGGCACGGGTTAGAGGCACGGGTTGGAGGCACGGGTTAGAGGCACGGGTTGGAGGCACGGGTTGGAGGCACGGGTTGGAGGCACGGGTTGGAGGCACTGGATGGAGGCATAGGTAGGAGGCATAGGTAGGAGGCATGGGATGGAGGCACGGGTTGGAGGCACGGGTTGGAGGCACGGGTTGGAGGCACGGGTTGGAGGCACGGGTTGGAGGCATAGGTTGGAGGCACGGGTTAGAGGCACGGGTTGGAGGCACGGGTTGGAGGCACGGGTTAGAGGCACGGGTTGGAGGCACGGGTTGGAGGCACGGGTTGGAGGCACGGGTAGGAGGCATGGGTTGGAGGCACTGGATGGAGGTATGGGTTGGAGGCATAGGTAGGAGGCATGGGATGGAGGCACGGCATGGAGGCACGGGTTGGAGGCACGGGTTGGAGGCACGGGTTGGAGGCACGGGTTGGAGGCACGGGTTGGAGGCATAGGTAGGAGGCATGGGATGGAGGCACGGGTTGGAGGCATGGGTTGGAGGCACGGGTTGGAGGCACGGGTTGGAGGCACGGGTTGGAGGCACTACCAATTATGTTGAGAAATGGCTTTACCAGTTAAGTTTAAAGACTTATACTTAACTTAAAAGGACAACTCATCGCCTGCACAGCCGCCCCTGCAGACGAGGTCTAGAAGCTGTCGAAACCATCTCAACATGGGCTGTCAAGAAATATAATTTGTAAGATTATAAATTACCCCTAGGGGGTGTTATGTCAGCATATTTCATTCACTGATGGCTGACAAAATACCTACTTGTGTGGACTCAATGGTCCGCATATCACCGGGGTTTATGATAAGTGACTAACTCACGACTTTATACTCAACTGCGCAGTCAATAGTAGTACATCACGAGTTAGAACACTTACCTGGATATATGTATCTGACCCGTAATTACGCCCGGATATCCGTTGAGTTGATTGAAGAATAGTGTTCTTTGAAGAATGTCGCACTACACTCTGTTGGATCGCAACACTCGTTGTTACACTGTTCATCAACAATTGTTCACACAATATCACTAAGAAGTTGATCACACTTCTCTGTAAGTGTTTATCGTGTTTTGTGAGACACTTTGTCCACACTAACGCACAGATCAGTGTTCTTTGTTGGTTATCCTGGCGTCAGTGTCACTCTCAGTAGAGTCAAAAGTAATCTGAAGATGCCACAGCGCCCCATGCCGTCACTCCCCTAGCACAAAAAAAAACCTGACCTAGTACTTTTTGCTTCCTTGCCACTTCCTCGATGAAGCAAAGCAGAATGTTTGATTCTTGCTGTCTTAAGCATAGACAACAATGTCCACTATCTTTACTATGGTAATAAAGTGGGAGCAGGATTTTCCTTAATTGTCCTGCTAAAGTAAGAGATGTACTGTCTCTTATAAAAATACTCTTTGCAACACTGGACTGCAAGGAGCAGAGGTCATTTGACCACGCATACTCTTACAGCATCTGTGATCAATTACTCACTGTAGCAGTAAACAAGATATTTGCCCCTTCTGAGAGGGCTGGGCCCCTCAGGGCTGAAAGGGGCTGAAGGGGCTGAAGGGGGCTGATACCCCCCTCCTGGAGAAAATTTCTCCACAGGTTGGAGGCATGGGTTGGAGGCACGGGTTGGAGGCATGGGCTGGAGGCAGGGGTTGGAGGCAAGGGTTGGAGGCAAGGGTTGAAGGCATGGGTTGGAGGCATGGGTTGAAGGCAAGGGTTGGAGGCAAGGGTTGGAGGCAAGGGTTGGAGGCATGGACTGGAGGCATGGGTTGGAGGCATGGGCTGGAGGCAGGGGTTGGAGGCAAGGGTTGGAGACAAGGGTTGAAGGCAAGGGTTGGAGGCAAGGGTTGGAGGCAAGGGTTGGAGGCATGGACTGGAGGCATGGGTTGGAGGCATGGGCTGGAGGCAAGGGTTGGAGGCACGGGTTGGAGGCACGGGTTGGAGGAATGGGTTGGATGCTAGGGTTGGAGACAAGGGTTGGAGGCATGGGTTGGAGGCATGGGATGGAGGCAAGGGTTGGAGGCATGGGTTGGAGGCAAGGGTTGGAGGCATGGGTTGGAGGCATGGGTTGGAGGCATAGGCTGGAGGCAAGGGCTGGAGACATGGGTTGGAGGCATGGGTTGGAGGCACGTCCTGGTGGCATGGGTTGGAGGCATGGGTTGGAGGCATGGGCTGGAGGCAAGGGTTGGAGGCATGGGTTGGAGGCATGGGTTGGAGGCACAGGTTGTAGGCACATCCTGGAGGCATGGGTTGGAGGCATGGGCTGGAGGCATGGGTTGGAGGCATGGGTTGTAGGCACGTCCTGGTGGCATGGGTTGGAGGCATGGGTTAGAGGCACGGGTTGTAGGCACATCCTGGAGGCATGGGTTGGAGGCATGGGTTGTAGGCAGGGGTTGGAGGCAAGTCACGCGTGTTTGAGCTCCGCCAATTTCGCGTGTATTTGGGGTCCCATAGGGGACAGAGTGTGGAAAATAGGCGTGTGAAAACCTAGAGTGCATTTACGTTTCTAAACCTACGGAAGGGAAGCATCAGTGTCCATTGAAGAGGAAAAATAGTTTTATAGTGCTATGTGTAGAGTGCCAGCCTCAGTATAACGGTTGTTATTGAAGGTGCCATATAGGAAATGATTTGTGACTATCAGTGAACGTAGATTAGTGAGGGGAAATAAAGGTCAGGATTTTTTTTTTTTTTTTTTTTTTTTTTTTTTTATAACGTACAGTACATTAGCAAAAGTATACAGTATGAGAGCATCGACAGACAATATAAATTCATCAATTTCTATATACTGCAATATGCAGTAATATGTCAAATATATACACTTCACGCAGCTGATAGGTGTATACTGCCATATACATAATTCATTACAACAAAATATAACTGTTCAAGTAATACAAAATAAAGAATTCTCGTACTCCTTCCCGACTGCTAATTTCAATATACACACACAATAATTACATGCCGCAAAAAATGCAAGCATTATACCCCCCCTTCCTATTTACCCCAGTTCACCAAAATGTACAGCTTTTCACCGTTGTTTATTTAACTTATAAACTAACCAAACTAATTTAAACTTAAGAACATATTATATTGAAAACAATAACAACTCTACAGCAGTGAAAATGCCAGCTGCTGTTCTAACATTTTTTATATATACATATGTATATATATACATTATAAACTGAATTTTTTTTTTATTTTATTGAAAAAGACACAATACAAGATATAAATAAATAAAAGAACACAATAATTAGCCACTTGCAAATACAATGATCTAGTGTCAACCCCCATCAGACCACAAGTGTTACAACCATTTCGTATTAAAGGGTAAACAATCACCTAACAATGAAAAGAGCATGATAATACCTGCTCAGAAAATACACTAACAGAATCTAAACCTACAATACACTCCTGTTACACTATACAATAAAACCTCCTTGCACAAAGCACACAGAAGATATGATAAACATAGGAATAAAAACATTATACATTACAATAATGAAACAAAAGGCAAACCTAAGCCTTCAATAAAATTGCCAAGACATACCACCATAATACGTCCCACAAAGTGCTGGAACCGCTTAACAGAATAAAATAGCGAGAGCTCCAGCACGGAACAAAACCTTTAACACAAACAAAGCTTACAATTTATGTCAGCGCTCACACCAACCCCCCACTGCTCTGTTAAATAAGACCCCTTGCACAAGTTGCACTGTAAATGTCACACAACCTACAAATTTAAAAAATACAGAACATTGACCTAAAACGTTAGGCAAAAGACAGTCTATAATAAACATTACATTAGGGCATTTCATAATGAAACCCCACCTAAACACTGGGCAAGACACATCCGCAAGTAAAAGATTTAACATTATGTATACAAGTACAATCCATACAAATAACAAAATCCTATCGTAAGGTATCAAAACGATCTAGTTACAGTACATTAAAACCTTATTTCCCTATTTGAAGCACAAAAATACATCATGAGAAGTTATATAACAAGCCTAAATCTGGCATTGAGTAACATTAACGTAGAAAAAAAATACAAAACACGTATTAATTAAAGATTGGGATAGTAGGTTCATATACATATATCCTAGAGTATATAAGCCATGGAAGGCTGATACCTTTTAAAGAACCACACATCAAGTACATACTGTTTTGAATATGCTTGAACTAAGCCAAGCATTAACAGGATATATACACATATGACCGTCACGTTCACCTATTAGCAATACACGACAGGCCATTGCATGAGATTATCTCATGCGTCGGTGTTCGACATTTATCCATTATTAGTATCACAACAACAATACAGTTATCTTAAATGTCGACTCTAAGGTACATCAGTGTATAACTAATAGCGACGAGGGTCGCCGACGTATGCCAGGGATTGCTCAAACCTCTATAGTTTCAAAATCTAACCTTAAGGCGTCATCATACTGACGACAATATTACTATAGCATGTGTCGATTCTGCTACACAAATGATGTGTATTATAAAACGTTAACGTAACATAAATTTTTTTTTTCAAAGCCCCGGTTCGTTTTCGTTTATACCTTCTAGACCTTACATGACCTTACATGACCGCCCCTTCCCAATGTTTCATCATTATTCCTCACCATTTCGAATCCAACCGTCACTCTCGCTCACACACGAAAAGGCCAGCCACGTCTACCCTCTATGGTGCTAATGCCCTTAAATCACGAGCATGAAAATTACAATATCCCATCGAAAAAGTCAAAAGCCATCTACCCCCAGCAATCTCTCTATTCCTCTGCTGTGTACCATAAAAAATCGCTGCCAGCGCCCTGATCCTTTCTCTTGCTGATACGTGTCTGCAGGCCCATGAAGTATATGCAAAGTCAGTGACTAGATATCCAATCGCACTTTGTACCGGCAACCCTACCCCCCCCACATCTAGACTTAACGCTCTTAAGACACTAATTCCCTCACCTCCCACCATCTGTATAACTCTGCTAAACCACACTCTTACCGCTTCCAATCTCTCACAAAAATACACTGCGTGGAAAGCCGTGTCAATATCCCCACACACACAACGCTCCTTACCCACTTGCACACGTCTATTCGCTAAAACCTCCCCGGAAGGCAATATATTGTGAAGGAATTTATACATGACCTCCCGTACCCCGGCCCTCAATCGTAACTCCTTCAAGCGACCCCAAATATCACGCCATGCATACATTGGATATATACCCTCTACGCTAGCCACCCCCTCCCTCTCTCCCACCCTTTCCAGTTTTCTAATCTTGATTCGACTTGGATCCCTTGCATAAATTAAATTATTAGTATCACAACAACAATACAGTTATCTTAAATGTCGACTCTAAGGTACATCAGTGTATAACTAATAGCGACGAGGGTCGCCGACGTATGCCAGGGATTGCTCAAACCTTTATAGTTTCAAAATCTAACCTTAAGGCGTCATCATACTGACGACAATATTACTATAGCATGTGTCGATTCTGCTACACAAATGATGTGTATTATAAAACGTTAACGTAACATAAATTTTTTTTTTTCAAAGCCCCGGTTCGTTTTCGTTTATACCTTCTAGACCTTACATGACCTTACATGACCGCCCCTTCCCAATGTTTCATCATTATTCCTCACCATTTCGAATCCAACCGTCACTCTCGCTCACACACGAAAAGGCCAGCCACGTCTACCCTCTATGGTGCTAATGTCCTTAAATCACGAGCATGAAAATTACAATATCCCATCGAAAAAGTCAAAAGCCATCTACCCCCAGCAATCTCTCTATTCCTCTGCTGTGTACCATAAAAAATCGCTGCCAGCACCCTGATCCTTTCTCTTGCTGATACGTGTCTGCAGGCCCATGAAGTATATGCAAAGTCAGTGACTAGATATCCAATCGCACTTTGTACCGGCAACCCTACCCCCCCCACATCTAGACTTAACGCTCTTAAGACACTAATTCCCTCACCTCCCACCATCTGTATAACTCTGCTAAACCACACTCTTACCGCTTCCAATCTCTCACAAAAATACACTGCGTGGAAAGCCGTGTCAATATCCCCACACACACAATGCTCCTTACCCACTTGCACACGTCTATTCGCTAAAACCTCCCCAGAAGGCAATATATTGTGAAGGAATTCATACATGACCTCCCGTACCCCAGCCCTCAATCGTAACTCCTTCAAGCGACCCCAAATATCACGCCATGCATACATTGGATATATACCCTCTACGCTAGCCACCCCCTCCCTCTCTCCCACCCTTTCCAGTTTTCTAATCTTGATTCGACTTGGATCCCTTGCATAAATTAAAACCCTCAGCATGTTCTCGCATCTCGTAACATCCCCACCATTCATCCATCGTACCAAATCCCCTCGAATCCAATTCAAACCTGTACCAACCCTCCGACCCTCACGCAAATAACTGTGTTTAACGTACATACCTAATATTCTCATGTGCAGATTCATTAACCCCAGTCCACCCCGACTAGTCGGTAAATACACAACATCTCTCGCTTACCAATCACAACCTGAACCCCATATATATCTAAATACACGCTTCAATAAACGTTTCTCATCACACACAACTAACGGATACATACTTACCACATGCCACAACTTACCAAACAAAAGCACATTCGCTACAATTACACGCTGATGCAAAGTTAAGCCTCCTGCACGCAACCCCGCCAAGCGACCTAACACCCTATCCACAACCTCACTCGAATTAACCTTCCTCGCTTCCTGAATGTTTCTCATATGAACAATTCCACATACCTTGATGTGAGTTACTAAAGGCCAACCCTCCTCCTGACCTATGTCCCCACTAATGCTATCTCCCACGTGCATAAGCATTGACTTATCCTTATTGACCATCATCCCCGTTGCTCTCCCAAAAAGTTTTATCAATTCACCTACTTTTCGTAAATCCCGTGATCCCCTATATAAAATCGTGGTGTCATCCACATAGCCTACGATTCCCGCTTTTATCCCCACCCTTCCTCGCATTTCACCCTCATTCACACCCTCCCGTACAGCTCTGAAAAAAGGATCCTGAAATAATGCAAAAAGAATCTGCGATACAGGACACCCCTGCCATAAACCACGTTTCATTCCAATTAAATTCCCTAACCTGCCATTTATCTGTACCCTAAACATAGCCTGCTCATACAAAGCCATCGTCCAACTTACTATTTCCTTCCCGAATCCCTTCCACTGCATGAACTTCCATAAAGCCTCACGCTCCACACAATCGTATGCCGCATGCCAGTCCAAAGCCAGTATTCCCCCTGCATTACCCTTCCCGCTATCGTCAATGAACCTGCGTATAATACCTTGCCCCACACACATTGATCTTCCGGGTACCCCATATTGCCCTTCATCCAAAACCTTCTCTAATACCCTTTTAATTCTATTACCTAACATTTTCGCAAATATTTTATAATCACCACACATTAATGTTATCGACCTATAATTTTGGACACAGTTCCCCGTAGCCTTTTTTGGAATCATAACTACAACGCCTGTTCTTTGTTGTTCCCCGAGTCTTCCGCTTGTTTTCATTTCGTTAAATAATACCACTAGAAAGTCGCGTAGGCATTCCCAGTTTTCCTTACAGAAATCACAAGGGATACCATCGATCCCCGGTGATTTCCCAGCACTCATACTCTCTACCACTAGCCTAACCTCCTCCTCACTTATGCTTCCATTCAAATTCATTTGATCCTTATTCTCTAAATCACAACATACCCATTCACCCATTTTTTCTAGCACCTCCTTAGAGATCCCCACATTCTCATATTGCGATTCATACCATTTATCCACATAGCAACTCATTCCCTCAGTTGTTGTAATGTACTGTCCCCTGCTATACGCCCCTATTTGCTCGTGCACTTCCAATCCCATTAATTCTGTCGCCCTTCGGCGTTTGCCCTGCTCCCGCAGGACAACCGCCGAAGGGCGATCTCCCCATAATACCTCCTGTATGCCACTCGCTATCTGTACCGCATCAAAATTACGATTATGGATATCCCCTATCATGCGCTTAAAGTTTTCAATTTCCGCCACCGGGTACACCCCCGTACCATTCACATAACAGTCCTGCAGTTGGTTTTCCAGATAAGACAAAGTTCCACGTTGCATTTTTCGTTCCTCTACCCCACTCCTCTGATAGAAGTCTCTCACCTTCCTCTTGCCAATCGTGTCCCACCACTCAATAATATCACTCCCTACCCTACGGTTATTCCACCATTCCTTCCATACACTCGCAAAAGATTCCCTCACGCTCCTTTTACGCATTAACCCAACATTCATTTTCCAGAAACCCCTGTACCGCCTCGGTAATCCCTCCCAATCCACGTCCACCATGACTCCTCTATGGTCAGAGAAACTCACATTTAGAGCACAAACGGTTCGAACCATGATTCCCCTAGAAACATATATGCGGTCCAATCGTGTTGCATACTCCCTCCTAATAAACGTATGCACAATCCTCCCTACCTCATCCCCCCCACATCAAAGACATTCACACCCCGCAGTAAGTCCCCTAAAAAACCCGAAAAAAAACCCTTCCCCTAGGTTCAACATCCTTGCGGCGATCAAGACAATTCCAATCTCCCCCAATGATCGTGACGGCTGGCAGTGACCTTAAATGATACACCAAAACATCCCTAAAAAAACGTTTTTTATTCGCATATCACTTTCCGCTGGTCCATAGACGCCGATGAATCCCACCTGCACCCCACCCCATGCCCCAACCACCCGCACCACCCTCCCCTCCTCCCCAACCTCACAGGTGTGTAAAGAAAACGGGCTGGCCTCTTTTATTAACGCTGCCACACCTTTCAATCTGCTAGAACAGCCCATGTACACTACATATTCAGGAATTATCAATTCCCCGGGAGATTTGTGATTGTGTTCCTGTAAAAACACAACGTCAGGAACATGTTTCCTCAAAAACGCCACCAGACAGTTACGCTTGTTGTCTGATTTCAAACCATTAACATTTAGAGTTATACACCTGAAGGTTTCATTGATGGTTTACCCTTAGATATCCTAACACTCTTAACACCTTTGCAATTCTCTCCACTTCTTCATCAACGACCTCCTATGCCTTCCTCTCTATCTTGCTGAACATTTTTGGATCCGCCCGCTCCTCTACGGGTCTCATCGTGCCATGTCTTTTTCCCCGATCTTTGTCCGGGAGTTAGAACGTCGTCACTATCTGTGGTCATCGCAGCCCTTTTGCGACAGCCACGATCGATGATCATGTCAACTTCGGATCTATCATCCCTGTGTACCTCCACAGTCACAACCTGGTGTTCTACAGTCGGCTTTGTGACACCTCCCTCTCCCTCTTGTACACTGACATCCTCCAGTCCACTCTGGAGTCCATCAGCTGTTGAAGCTTCCAACAAAACGTTTAAAGCCTCTCGAATTAATGCCTCCATGTTATCCTGGGCGGGTGCATATGCATCCTCCAGTGTCGCCGACACCACGCCTACGTCCTCCTCCCCACCTGGTAGAGTTATGCAGGCAGGTGACTCCTCTGTCTCCCCCTCTACCTCCTCACTCCACAGTTTCCCACGCTGTGTAGCCCCAGCGTATGACTGCGGTACTGCTGTCACCTCCTTCCTCGTAGCGACCTCTGGTCTTCCACGCCTCATTGGACATTGTGCTGCAATGTGGTCATACACCCCACAGAGTCTACACGTGCGCCTTTGACATGAATATGTCACATACACTTGCGTTCTGAAGTCCTCCATTATCACATACGACGGTATCGGGTGCTTAAGGGACATTTTCAAAGAAAACGACCCTTCCGGCATGCCAACAAGGGGGCCGTCACGCCAGTGTCCCAACGCCGCCAGATGCATGGTGCCGTAACGGTCAAAAACGTTCCTTAAATCGCTTTCGTCCGCTTTAAAGGGTACGTTGCGCACCTTCACCAATGTGTAAATACGGGAGACATCTCGAAGGCGGACGGTAACACCAGGGTTAACGGTCTTTATCACATCCTGGTATTTAGCAACCATATTCTCATAGGTGCAGCCTTGTCTGAATTTGACGAATAACCTCGTATTGCCGTTTAATGCTACACCGTAAAGGTCCTCATTGGCAATTCCATATGTATCTCTCAGGATCGCCGTCAGCAGAATATGAGTATTCTGACTATTAAATGAGCAAGTCACTAAATCAAGGCAGACAGTGTTGATGCGCCTGCATCCTCCTTCTGCCATTGTGAGTAGACTGGTGAAAACTGCACAGAGACTAGACGAATCAGGAGCTACTGTGCAGCCTGTCTGCACAGCCCAAGAGCGATACGAACAATGCTGTAGGCACATCCTGGAGGCATGGGTTGGAGGCATGGGCTGTAGGCAGGGGTTGGAGGCAAGTCACGTATGTTTGAGCTCCGCCAATTTCGCGTGTATTTGGGGTCCCATAGGGGACAGAGTGTGGAAAATAGGCGTGTGAAAACCTAGAGTGCATTTACGTTTCTAAACCTACGGAAGGGAAGCATCAGTGTCCATTGAAGAGGAAAAATAGTTTTATAGTGCTATGTGTAGAGTGCCAGCCTCAGTATAACGGTTGTTATTGAAGGTGCCGTATAGGAAATGATTTGTGACTAGCAGTGAACGTAGATTAGTGAGGGGAAATAAAGATCAGGAATTAGTATAAACGCAGAGAGCAGAAAAGTTAAGAAATGGAAAAGGATTACTGCCAAAACCATGGGAGAATATAAGATATTATTTTTTTTTTTATATTTTATTTAAAAACTTTACAGCTTGATATTAAATAAAGATATAAAATGGGTACAGTAGGATCCTCAATCCTACAGAACATACACTAACCAATTATTAACAACACATTGTAATTGACATAAAAGAGGTTACCCATATACACTCACAAAATTTTCTATATAACATACTATGATAAACAATATAAACTATAACTATATAAACTATATAAAATATAAACTATATACAACTTTCAGATTTGTATAGTTAACATAGTATGACTGACATATGACAAAGGTTCACAACCTTCACAGGAGATAATCAGAGTAATAACCTACATCACAATCTCAGTTAAACAATTACATGCTCTTCCCAAAATTAACCCCTATACAATAAGAAGTACCTAAGCACATACATACGTGCCTCACTACAATCTCTCTTTAAGCATTGAAAAAAAAAAAAAAAAAAAAAAAAAAATCCTAAGCCTCACACTTATACTAAATAAATATTAACAAATATTACTAAATATTACTACAGCCTCTTCCAACGCCTGAGCACATTATATAAAATCTGAGACTAAACCATACTGTCCCATTACAAACTTTTAACGAGGCATTACAATTTGTGGAAGTCATTAGCGTTCCATCTCGCAGCAACTGGATGAGCACATTATATAATGCTAAAATAAAGACAGTACACTCGCTAAAAACCCCCAACACTCAACACAAACATAATTTAAATAACCTCTCATTGCAATACAATTATCGCACATGAAATATGCCCAATAAAGGCTATAAACGCACACTCTACAGAAGCCCAAAAGCTCTTCACGGTCTTAAAACTATAATCTTGACACCATTCACACTTTATACATGAAGAAGGTCATGACGACCCTGACACATCAAACACAGAATTCTCCATTCGGTACTACGTAATTACTTGATATCACCTTTGCTTTCTGTGCCCACTTGCATGCTACATACACGTATGCCACTCATCTACACCTTCATATACCCACATACACCTTACTCTCACCCCTCCCCAGGAGGCGACCCCGCTGTGTCCCCCTGAAAACCCCCTTCCCGTATGTAATCCCCAACCCCCCCCCTTACTCACTCAGCCCAAGTCGTAGATTGGTGAGAAACCCTAACGTTAACATTCTATACCCTTCCGAAAAATCCTTCTCCCACCTCCTCCCATACAGTTCTCTATTACGACACATCGTACGATAAACCGTTACCCCTAGTACCCGCCTCCGCACCTCACAATTCCCCCTCCCCCTCATCACCCACGATATATATATATAATCCACTATTATATAATCCAAAGCTCTTATAACACTCTCATCGAACCCACCCACATCTAGGCTTAGTGCACGCAGAACCGACACCCCTCGGCCCCCCACCCCCTGTACTACCCTACTTAACCAATACCTAACACCCTCCAGTCCCACACAAAAGTATACTGCATGGAACGCCGTCTCATCCTCCCCACAGATTCCACACCTTCCGCCCACAATTACCCCTCTGGTTCTTAAAACCTTCCCCGACGGTAGTATGCCATGCAAAAAACGATACGTTACCTCCCTTACCCTTGCTAAACCTATACCAAATACTCTTCCATGCGTACATGGGGAACAATCCCTCAACTGGTACAACAATCCTGTCTGCAAGCAGCTTACACAAAACCCCTACTCGAATTTTCCTGGGTTCTCTAACCAACATCAAAGCCCTCAAAATAGTTTCACATTCCCTCAACTCCACACCACCATACAACTTACCCAACCTATCATATACTTTTCCCAGCTGCCCTCCACTCACACCTTCGCGCAAAACCTCCCATTTAAGAAACACACATTTAATCCTCCTTCTCAGATCCATCAACCCCAACCCACCCTGGCACACAGGTAACATTACAACCTCTCTCCTCAGCCAATCGCACCTTGAACCCCACAAAAAGTTAAACACTCGTCTCAGAATTCCCACAATCGCCGTCCCTGTTAATGGGAACACGGCTGCTACGTGCCAAACCTTACTATACAATAATACATTTATAACAATCACTCGTTGCACGAGAGTCAGATGATGAGGTCGCAATGCACCCAGATGCCCCTGAATCCTTTCCATTAATCTATTCGAGTTTTCCTCTCGAGCAGCGTCCAAATCATCCTTATAGGTGATACCACAAATTTTTAAAGACACCGTTTGTTTTCTCACAACGTTACATCTCCCCCCCCCCCTCCACCCAATCACCCAACCCCATGATCATTGACTTCTCTCTATTTACCTGCATCCCTGTTGCATTTCCGAACTGTTGCACAACATCATCCAAAACACCCAACGCCATCCCCTCCCGAACCAGGACTGTTGTATCGTCTACGTATCCTATTATTCCCGGCCACACATTCCCTACCCCCCCCATACCTCCACTCGTGTCACGTACACAACGTTCAACCATTCTATAGAAGGGGTCCTGAATGCACGCAAACAACATTTGTGACATGGGACACCCCTGCCTAAGTCCCCTACCCATTACAATCTCCTCCCCCAAGCATCCATTAATCTGTACCCTCATCTTGGCTCCATTGTACAACGTGGTTACCCAATTAACTATTTCTTCTCCATAACCCTGCCTCCTAAGTATAGCTCCCAATGCTCCTCTTTCCACCCTGTCATAGGCCCCCTGCCAGTCTAAAGCCAACAACGCCGCCCTCCCTCCCCCCCCTTTTGACTCCACAAAACTTCTCAGTATTCCATGACCCTCAATCATCGACCTTCCAGGCAAACCATACTGCGTTTTCGAAACCACTCTCCCTACCACACATTTGAACCGATTACCCAAGACTTTAGCGAACAACTTATAATCAGCACATAACAGAGATATGGCACGGTACTCCTTGAGGGTGTGCTGCCCCTTACCCTTCTGGACCAACACTACAACTGCTGTTGCTTGCTTGTCCCCCATCACACCCTTCTCCATCTGATTAAATAACCTACCCATGAAACCCCTTATCACCTCCCAATGTTGGAGATAAAATTCAGCCGGGAGACCGTCTATTCCCGGTGCTTTGCCTTTCCTCATTCCCCTTAAAGCCAACTCTATTTCCTCCTCTGTTATTATCCCCCCTAAAGCCTTTCTATCACTATTCCCTAAATTACACGTCACATACTCACACACCTTCTCTAAATCCACATTTCCCACCTTCCCACTTGTCCAATACCCTTCATACCATTTATCCACATACGCACACATTCCTTTTGTAGTTAGTATCTCCTGACCCATTCTATAACCCCCCGCCATCTCGTGTACCTCTAACCTCGGAATAGCTGTAACCTGCTGTCTTTGTTTTTGACGTCGCAACACACACGCCGATGGTTTGTCTCCCCAAAGCA
This sequence comes from Cherax quadricarinatus, assembly GCF_038502225.1. Classification (NCBI taxonomy): domain Eukaryota; kingdom Metazoa; phylum Arthropoda; class Malacostraca; order Decapoda; family Parastacidae; genus Cherax; species Cherax quadricarinatus. The sequence goes on from NC_091317.1 coordinate 7,695,430, forward strand.
CCTCCTCTACCCCTGCCTGCACCCTTACCGCTTGAAACCTCTCATTTTGTAACTCCCTTAGTCTCCCCTTGACCTCGACAATTTCATCCATAGGATAGTTGCCCCCCACAGCCCCCTTCCCATAACAGCCCCTTAACCTGTTCTCCAGATAATTTGAAAGCCCATATTTAAAATCATTTATACGTTTGCCCACCCCCACATAATATTTCCTAATCCTTTCCTTGGCAACACAATCCCACCATTGTACGACATCTTCCACTCCCTGTGCCTCCTCGCTAAGCTCCTTCCATAGGACAGAAAATCCCTCTAACCCCTCCTCATCACTCAATGCACTTATATTTAATTTCCAGTAACTCCTGTATATTTCTGCAAGTGCCTCCCACCCAACCTCTACCAACACTGCTCTATGATCTGACCATGCTACTTCAACAGTTTTGAAAGCTCTCACTACAACCCCGTGAGAAAGATACACTCTATCTAACCTCGCTGCATACCCTCTCCTAACAAATGTATGCTCTGTCTCCCACGCCCCCCCCCCTCGAATGCGTCTCTTAACCTAATATCCCTCAATAAATCTCGTAGGGCCACCGACACATAACCTGCCCCTTTCGGTTCCACATCAGCCCTCCTAATGACGCAGTTCCAATCACCTCCTACTATTGCCACCTCCGGTAATGCACGGAAAAAAAACACAAGGTCCTCGCACACAAACTCCTGCTTCACCTGTACGTTATTCTCTGCAGGCGCATATACGCTAATAAAAGCCACATGTTTTCCCATCCACAAACCATCTACGCGCAACACCCTTCCCCCTCCCCCCCTCACTTCTCTGCAAAACAAACGGGCTCGCCTCCCTAATTAATATACCCACCCCCCCTTTCAAACGGGCAGATGGCAGGGTTACCACCTGAAACCCCTCCATCTCCAACACCCTACCCTCCTTAAAATTGTGCTCCTGTAGGAACACAACATCCACTCTAAATTTATTCAGAAACATTCGAAACCATTCTCTCTTTACACTATTACACAAACCATTAACGTTTACTGTCATACACCGGAGGCCTATTAAAGTTTCCACCCCTGCCTCCTCTCTTCACTCTTCCGATGGCCACCAGAACGTGTGGGACCACTTGTCACCTGCACACTTCCCTCTCTCCCCCCCCTTCTTTCGGTGCCTCCTGTCATGGCCACCACTACCTTCACCTTCTGCCCATATTTGCTTCCCAGTCCGCTGCGCTGGCGTTAGGACATCATCTGAATCCGATGCAGCGGCTCTCTTTCTTGTGACAGGCGCATCCTCCATGGCTTGGTCTGGGGATGCCTCACAATGTACCTCTACCTCCACTGTACACAGTGGCAAAGATCTCGGTGACACCTCAGTCACGCTGTCACTCCCGTCGTCCGAATAGTTCTGTTTTTGATGCCCCACAGCCTTCACCTCGTCTTCTACCACCCTGTCAGGAGCAGCCACCTCCTCAGGTGGTGACAAGGACTTCAGAACCTCGGCTAATTCCTCCTCAAGTTCCAACACTTCCTCCTGTACTTTTTGCTCAACCCGATCCACTGGAAGTGTGTCTGGACCAGGTAACTGGTCAAGGGCCTCACCCTCTCCCCCAGCCTTATACGCCTCATCCACTATCTCGCTCCATAGACGACCACGCCCTCCTTCACGTCGTTGATCAACGCCTGCTTCCCCCGGTGTAGAAGTGGATGTCTCCGCCCCTGGGCCAGGAGCTCGTTGCCGCTTCCCACACTCCGCCGCTATGTGATCATATTCCCCACATAGTCGGCATGTACGCCTTTGCCCCGCGTATGACACCATGACCTGTGTCCTGAATTCCTTTAGGTACACGTAAGACGGTATGGGGTGTCGCAATGTCATTTTTAGGTTAAAAGTGCCCTCCGGCATACCTGTGTAGGCACCCGACACCCACTTACCATGCTGGGCCAAATGAACAGTTCCGTATTCCTCAAAAACTTTTCTGATATCGGTCTCATCCGCCTCAAAGGGGACATTATGCAGTTTAATCCATGTATAATGTCTGGATACATCGATCATCCTCACACGCACAGCTGGTGTTGCATCAAGACTTACGTCCTGAAAACGGTTGACCAACGACTCATAAACTGTTGCTGAGAGCAGTTTCACAAAAAATCTACGTGCTCCGTTCAATGCCACGCCGTACAACTCTCCATCCTGAATTCCATACGTGTCTCTGATGATTTTAGGTAGTAATACCTGGGCTGAAGCTGGCGTTATTGCCCCACTGAGAAGTTCAACACCGACAGTGTTAATCCTGCGTCTATAACTGCACGCCATGTTGACTAATGGTAGTTCTCCTGGTCTGACGACAGAGGCGCGACAAGCACCACCTCACACTACTGCTGTCAGGGAACTGAAGTGCGTTTGCGCAGGAGGTCTGCACGGCCCAAGAGCGATGCAGACAATGATATTATTATTAATAAACGTGAGGAGAGCAGTGTGCAGGCCTACAGATGATACCATACAGTGAGTCGTGTTTTATACTTGTGAGGGAAAAGTTCAACAGACAGGAGTAGCGAACGAGTATATGGTAACGATAGTTTGATTGCCGGCTGCTTGTTAAGGTAGGGTCAGTCTAGCTCCCGCTATCCCCCCCCTTTTTCCGCACCCTGAAAGGTGACGTGTGGGGCTCCAGCCAAACAGTAATCACTCGACTCACAGCTCCCAGCATAACTGTAAGTAAAAGCCTCTGCTCCTATTCTAGTGGACATTGGTTGAAAGTTTCACTTTTGACCCATAATGAACTTAGTTTACCTGGAGTTTACCTGGAGAGAGTCCTTTCAGTTTTAAGCTCCACATGAGACTTTTAGATAATCACCACCTTTTTTAAGTATCTTGCACTTATAATGGAGAGTCATTTCTTAAGCAGTGGGTAACCTCTCTTTCCAGCTTGGAATGACAGATCGGGTCACCTGCCAACCAACGAGAAGTGTTGAAGGAGACGGACTAAAACCGGTCTTGGGACGTTACTTCACGATCTACCTACCTGGTTAATTGTACAGGACACTACCCCTCATTTTTGCAGTGGTAAAGAACCTGCATTCCTGTCATCTGGACTGACTATTCAAGGCTTTAGACTCTGTGAAGAACTAGTCGTTGGGTTGTCACTAAACACCTGTGACCCCCCCCCCCATATCAGCAACGGCTACAATTTCTACAAGACGGTGTCAACCTCGACCAGACACCCCAGTATCACTGTATATATTAGCGTTGAATTAAATTGTCATTTTTCCATTTCATTTTTCATTTTTCTTTCAAGTAGGATACACCTTCATATTTCAATGTTTTATCTTTGCATTAATAAATAATAAAATGTTTATCTTTGTGAATTATTTCTTTTTTCTATTCATTAATTTTCCCGAGGAGGAGCCAGCCTTGGTAATAACTGTCTGAAGTTGTTACAGGGCTGAGTAAGCCTTCACAAGTGGCGACCTTGCCAGGATCAACTCTACTGAATCAAGATTCAACTCCATCTCGAATCTATCATTGAAACTTCAATGCCGAATACCACAGATGGTTACCACCAGCCATGAGTAATCATTCTCTATGGTAGGACTACAGTACAGGTATTTAAAAGATTTGGTGATTGTTATAGTCTCAATTTATTGTAAGTCAAGGCAGGATATACTAGTTAATTCTGTCACCTTTATTTTTTGAGCTTGAAACGATTTGGTGGAATAGACTCTAGGGACCCGAGATTTTCCAGTGACAAATTGTTTCATTGAGCTATTTATTATATCAAGGGAACTGTCGTAGGACACTCTTGATTTGTTGGCGAGAAGATTGGATGGTCATGGGACCCCATTCTACTTACTGTTTGCTCGGAGCCGGCATAGAACCCTCCGTTTTCATTCACACATACTGATTAATCGAAGCAGGGATCGAACCCTCCGATTTATTTAAAGTTTGAGCAGAGCAGGAATTGAACCCTCTGTTTTCTTTGATATATCTGTTTCATTTTCCCCTGGTAGTTTAGGTTATTCTTGCAAGTATGGAGGAATACCAGTTTTGGATGATCACTGGGAGTAAGTTAAGAATGACGTGGAAAAATTTAGAAGCTTTCATTAGCGCTAAGATCCAGGAAAGAGAAAAAGGAGAAAGAGAACCTTGCGAGAGAGGAGAAAAAGGAGAGAGAGAATCGAAAGAGGAGAAAAAGGAGAGATCGAATTGAAAGAGAAAACCAAGAATTTTTTTTTATATTTTTATTTAAAAAACACAGTATACATGCATGTTATACATAATTGACTTAAAACACAGTATACATGTCTGGTATACAAAATTGATTTTAAAACAAGAACCGTGAAAACTTTATGTAAGACAACAACAATATATATAACTAAACAGAGAACTACGGGAACATACCTTAAACACCAAATAAATATATAACCAAACCTGACAGTCTTATTCATATTGTGTATGAAATTTTATATACAAAAGAATGTCATATAAACTAATGCATTGCACATTCAATGGTACTATGTATATATAAAAATTTATATACAAATAAAGTAACTATCAGAAACCCACATGACTCTTGAACTTGAAACATGGTGTTCTTTTATTTTTGGTTTTGATTGTATTGAAAAAGAAATCAAAATATGCAAAATGCCTTTAATAATCAACATAAGACTTTCACAGATCTAGCATGTATGATTACATATGAGGAAACACTATGACACCTAATACCCAGAGCAACCCCCTTGTATACAGTGATATTAGTAAAGGTGCTTAATTGAACATCAACTGACTATATGCACCATTAATGATAAAAAAAAATACATGTGATATCACTGGGTGACAGAACAACATATCCCACAAAAGCTGCTGCCCAAGGTACTTGAATGTCCAAAGATTACAATATAGGACATTATACATCTCAACCCCCCCCTCCCCTCACATAGGTGACCTCTACTATATATTCAAACAATCTTAGGCCAATGAAACTTTTTGCCCTTCATCAAAAGTTAACAACCATCACCAAAGGTCTGCTTATGAACATTCCCCTTAAAGGGCAGTATAACGTGTACTTTTAGCGGTGATATGAGCGTGGCTTCCGCTTACAAATGACTAAACAAAACCTAATAGGAATCCCAGGAAAGACCCAACATACTTCACCAAGCCCCGGCCATAGTCGGGAACCGGTTCAGCCTTGCAGAGGCTGGAACATATACTGAAATATTGCTTTTTATCTGTATTATCAAGATGCATGACCATATTAGGATTAATCCAAGATCTCAGTGCCACACAACGCCACAACCATACACACACAGACGCACGGAACCATTCATAATACCTACATGTCACTCCCTAAAACCCGCCCTCTACCCTGAAGTCCCGAACCCACCGTTTGGTGCTACCACAGGGGGAGTCCAGCCCCCCGTTGCCTTACCCCACCCCCAGTTGCAGCAACCTTTGAACAGTAAGACTTCGATAGTTTGCAGGAAAACTATTATCCCAACTTCTACCATATATGAGTTTATTTCTGCAATACGTTCTGTAGATACCTGCCGCAATTGCCCTGATCCTAACTGATCCCCCGGTTTCCCGCATACCCCACGATATATAAAGAAAATCAGCCACCACGTACATTATTGCTCTTTGTACCTCACTTGAAACTCCGCTAACGTCCAATGTTAAGGCCCGTAAGGTTGAAATACTTCCCCCACTAAGAAAATCGAAAACCCGCCCCAGCCACGAACGAACTTTGTCCAAGGTATCACAAAAGTAGACTGCATGAAAAGCTGTTTCTTCGAGACCGCAACATAAGCAATCCGCCTCCCTTACCAAACCCATCCTATTTAAGACCGATTTTGATGCTAAAATCCCCATGACAAATCTGTAGACCAATTCACGAACCCTTGGTGCCAACTTAAGTTTACAAAATCCGTCCCATATTTCCCCCCAATTATACAGCGGAAAAACAGAGAATCGCTGTACATTTTCCCTACGACAACATATGCTGACCATTTGCCCCACCCGGATCCGTTGCACATTTCTCAACTGTAATAACAAATGTAGCATGTCCTCACACTCGATTAATCCCCTGCCGCTCCACCATTTACGCATGTCGATCATTACCCGACCCACCTGGATGCCCTTCTCGCTGCCCGCCCTGAGGAACCGGTGGTTAACATAGAGGGTCTTCACCCGTGGCCCCAAAGCCAGTAGACCTAAACCCCCACGGCGAACATGGGTCATGACAACCTCCCGGCTTAACCAAGCCCTCCCGAAACCCCAAACATAACGTAAGACCCTTCTCTGCAGTTCCTGAATATCCACATCTCTTAAAGGGTACACCTCAGCCACACCCCATACTTTACTATAAACAAGTGTATTAACCACTACTGTCCTCTGCTGCAAAGATACATCCCCAGCTCTTAGCCCCCGAAGTCAATCTAAAGCCTTATTAACCACCAATTCTGAGTTCGCCCTCTGGCCCTCCCTCTCATCTGCCATGTACACGATACCACATATTCTAAGTTGCACCACGACTGACCACCCATACTTTTCGCCCAACCTCCCCCCCACCCATGTACCTACCTCCAATAATTTCGATTTTGCTTTATTGACGCACATGCCAGACTCTGTCCCAAAAAACTCAACAATCCATCCGCAAGTCCTTTTCCGCTTTTAACAAAATCGTGGTATCATCTACGTACCCGACCACACGCGTTGCATGGTCACTGCTCCGCGTCCCACGCCTCAAACCACCATCCACCAGCTCATAAAAGGGATTTTGCATACAAGCAAAAAGCAGCTGGGAGAGGGGGCACCCTTACCTCAAACCCCGTTCCATACGGACTGGCTGCCCCAATTTACCGTTTACCTGAACGCGTATCATAGGCGAGACATACAAGGTATCAACCCATCTTACAATCTCCTCTCCAAAACCCTGCTTCAATAAAATAAGCCTCAATAAATCTCTATCAACACAGTCGTAAGCATTTTGCCAGTCAAGCCCGAGGACACCCCCCCTTGACATTCCTCCAAAAATTCCCTAATGCGTACATGCCCGTCCCTCATGCTCCTACCTGGTATGCCTAGCTGTCCCTCGTGAATAACTGACCCCATAACCTTCCTCATTCTGTTTCCTAAATCTTTTGCAAAGATTTTATAGTCAGAGCACATAAGAGATATTGCTCTATATGCACTCAGACCCCTCCCCCCTCCCTTTTTGGGCACCAACACAACTACCCCCATACTTTGCAACATACCTAACCTCCCCTCCGTGAGCATGCAATTCAATACATCAACCAAACAATGCTTTATACTTCCCCAATGCACCCTATAAATATCATTCGAAATGCCATCTATACCTGGTGCCTTTCCTTTACTCATACTAAAAATCGTCTCCTCTTCCTCCTCCACTCGAATTCTACCTTCTAGTACCGTTCTATCCCTGTCACTTATAACTTTTCTGAAATCCCTCCCCACCAGGCCACCCGCATGGACCCCCCCTACTCCCCGGTGTAGTTTTTCCCCAAACCATAGATCAGCATAAAAACTCATGCTGTCCGTGGTGTGGAGTACTTGACCCGGCAGGTAACCACCCAAACCCATGCATACTTCCAATTGCAAGAGGGACGTCGCCTGTTGTCTGACCCTGAACTTGCGCAAGACACAACCAGAAGGTTTGTCGCCCCAGAGCACTTCTTCCATACCTGCTCTGACTTGAACCGCATTAAAACGTTCATTGTGAATTTCTGCAAGTCGACTACAAAGATGCTCTATGTCATCATACCTACTACTTCCACCCTCCACATAGTAATCATTAAGCTGCCCCTCCAAATAGTTTTGTAGCCCAAACCTCCACCTTGCTTCCTCCTTTCCCCGCTTCTTATAATAACTCGCTATTCCGGGTTTGGCACGTGCTTCCCACCATTCCAACAAACATTCATCTACCCTCTGCATTTCCCAGATATGTTTCCACCAATCCTGAAAAGCAGACCCATCCCCTTCCCCCTCCAAGAGGCGCCCATTCAGTTTCCAATACCCTGAATAAACCCTGATCATTCCATCCCAGTCCAAGTCCGCTAGCACTGCAAGGTGATCAGAAAACCCCAGATCAAGGGTCTGCAAGTGCCCCACTCGAATTCCTTGTGTTGCATAAATCCTATCCAGTCGGGCCGCGTAACTTCTGCACACAAACATATGTTCCACCCCCCACCCACCCCTCCCCACTACATCATAAACCCCCACATCCCCCAGCAGATTTCTTAGGACAGGTAGAACGCACCCCGCCCCCCTTGGCTCAACATCCCCATGGCGGATAATGCAATTCCAATCCCCACCTACGACCGAAATTAAAGGTAAACCCCGGATGTGAAACGTTAAAGCCTCCCTCACAATATCTATTTTAACTTTAGAGTTACTGTCCACTGGCATATAAACTCCGATAAAACAAACTCTAACCCCACCCCAGTACCCATCCACCCTTACCATCCTTCCATCTCCCCCCTCCTCCCATCCCAAGATGCTCCAAGGGCTGGACTCCTTCACCGCTATAGCCACCCCTCCCTTTAATTTTACAGAATTACTCACATACATTCGGTAGCCTTTCAACCGTAACTCTCTACCAAATTTATAATTATGTTCTTGCATAAAACATACATCCACATCGTAACGACGCAAAAACCACTCCATCCATACTTTTTTAACTTCAGTCCTTAAGCCATTGGCATTGATAGTAACACACTTGAATTTACAAAAAAGGTGGTTTACCTCTATGTTTTTGGGTCTTTCCTGTTCCCACTCGCACATTAGACTGCCCGTTTTTGTCATTCGGCTTCTCGAGACCCCCCCTCCCCCCGCACTCTACCCTTATGAAGGGACCTTGAAACTATCCCTTCTGTGGCAGGCGGCTCAGCCACTTTCGCCCACGATTTCCTCCCTGGGCGCTGTCCTGGTGTCAAGACGTCGTCCATATCCGACGCTCCCGCCGAACGTTTGCGGGAGCTGCCATCCACATGCATCTTCTCGCTGGACGAAGCCTCCTGGTGAACCTCCACCACCACCTCATGCGTCCGTACGAACGTGGTTTTGTCCTGCATTTCCATGTTAGGGGATTCCTCAGTCGTTAACTCACGACACGCCGTCGAAACAACAGGACCATGTTCTGTTCCATCTAGAAGGTCCTGCAACACGTCTTCCAGCAACTTATCCTGTGGCAAAACCTCAGGCCCCACAGAATCCACTGTAAGCGTGGGCACAGTCAATGCATCCATAGACAGGGTGGCACACATCGTAGACTGCGTGTCCTCCTGTTGCATCTCATCACTCCAAAGCTTGGGAACTTGCCCAGCTGAGGTACCAGGCTCAGTCACGAAAGCCTCAGCCCGTAGGCCCACAGGTGACTAGTCCCGGGAGTGGCCAACCAGTCGATGGGGGCACTGGGCAGCCATATGCTCAAAAGAGTTGCATAGTCTGCAAGTCTTCCTTTGACCCACGTAATGAACAAACACCTGGGTTCTATATTTCTCCAGACATACATAAGAGGGAATTGACTGGCAGAGCGTCATCTTGATGGTGAAGGAGCCCTCCGGGAACCCCTCGTATGGGCCCTCTCTCCACACTCCCTTGGTCACTGCATGCACCGTTCTGTATCTGCCGAAAACATCCCGCAGATCGTACTCCTTCGCCTCGAAGCACATTTCTCACCTTGACCCAGGTGACATACGTCGACACGTCATGTAGACACACTTCCACAGCCGAATTCACTACCATTCTCCTTTCTTGAAAAGTTTCCACAATCTTGTTGTAGAAGCCGGCATTCACGAATTTTATAAATATCCTTGACATCCCATTCAAAGCTACGCCATATAATTCTTCATTGGGGATGCCGTAGAGGTCTCGTATAATGCTTGGCATTAATGTGTGCATTGTAGAAACACTGAGGGAGCCTTGTGTGAATGCAACACAGACCGTGTTAACTCTCCTGCCTTGTCGGTCCGCCATCTTGTGACTTGTAGTGGTCTGTGAAAACTGCGCAGAAATCAGTTGAATCAGGAGCTACTGCGCAGCCTGTCCTCACGGCCCAATAGCGATGCGAACAATGCATTTTTCCATTTCATTTTTCATTTTTCTTTCAAGTAGGATACACCTTCATATTTCAATGTTTTATCTTTGCATTAATAAATAATAAAGTGTTTATCTTTGTGAATTATTTCTTTTTCTATTCATTAATTTTCCTGAGGAGGAACCAGCCTTGGTAACAACTGTCTGAAGTTGTTACAGGGCTGAGTAAGCCTTCACAAGTGGCGACCTTGCCAGGATCAACTCTACTGAATCAAGATTCAACTCCATCTCGAATCTATCATTGAACTTCAATGCCGAATACCACAGATGATTACCACCAGCAAGAGAGAAGATTTCGTTTGGATTTTTAACCCCAGGGGGTTAGCCACCCAGGATAACCCAAGAAAGTCAGTGCGTCATCGAGGACTGTCTAACTTATTTCCATTGGGGTCCTTAATCTTGTCCCCCAGGATGCGACCCACACCAGTCGACTAACACCCAGGTACCTATTTGCTGCTAGGTGAACAGGACAACAGGTGTAAGGAAACGTGTCGAAATGTTTCTACCCGCCGGGAATCGAACCCGGGCCCTCTGTGTGTGAAGCGGGAGCTTTAGCCACCAGGCCACTGGGCCACCGATTTGGTGGAATAGACTCTAGGGACCCGAGATTTTCCAGTGACAAATTATTTCATTGAGCTATTTATTATATCAAGGGAACTGTCGTAGGACACTCTTGATTTGTTGGCGAGAAGATTGGATGGTCAAGGGACCCCATTCTACTTACTGTTTGCTCGGAGCCAGCATAGAACCCTCCGTTTTCATTCACACATACTGATTAATCGAAGCAGGGATCGAACCCTCCGATTTATTTACAGTTTGAGCAGAGCAGGAATTGAACCCTCTGTTTTCTTTGATATATCTGTTTCATTTTCCCCTGGTAGTTTAGGTTATTCTTGCAAGTATGGAGGAATACCAGTTTTGGATGAACACTGGGAGTAAGTTAGGAATGACGTGGAAAAATTTAGAAGCTTTCATTAGCGCTAAGATCCAGGAAAGAGAAAAAGGAGAAAGAGAACCTTGAGAGAGAGGAGAAAAAGGAGAGAGAGAATCGAAAGAGGAGAAAAAGGAGAGATCGAATTGAAAGAGAAAACCAAGATAGTTAGAAAGAGAGAAGACAAAAAGGAGCGTGATAGACTTGATCGTGAGGAGAGAGCTAGAGTATGTGAGGAACAAGCTAAAATACGTGAGGAACAAGTTAGGTTAAGAGAACTTGAGGAAAGAGCAAAAGATAGAGAAGTTGAGGAAAAAGTTAGAGAATGTGAGGAAAAAGCTAGAGAGAATGAACTGCGAGAGACAAAAAGACCATGAGCTCAAAAAGTCTCGCCTTGAATTAGAGAATAAAAAGTTAACTTTTACACAACAACAATTAGATGAAGTAATTGAAAATCATGCAGCTAGTGCACATATTCCAACACCTAATTTACCTCCCTCCACAGAGGGTGAAGACATTACTTCATACATTATCAGGTTTGAAAATACCGTTACCCTCTGTGAATGGCCAGCTGACACCTGGGCTACCAAGTTAGGTAGGTTATTTTCTGGTACAACTTTGAATATCTATGCAACTTTGTCGCAGGATATCATATGTAATTATAACCTACTGAAGAAGGCAATCCTTAAAGCATACCAAATAACCACAAATTCTTATAGGAAAGATTTCAGATATGTCACCTTACAGCATGGCCAAAACTTTCAGCAGTTACAGGTAACACTCGTTTGTTCGGTTTTTGGATAGAGAGTTCAGGAATTTATCACAGTTATGAATCTCTTAGAGACTTCATGGTTGCTGACCAGTTCCTGACAGCTCTTCCCCACCAGATAAGAACATTCATTAGAGAACGTAACTTGATTAAAGCTGAGGAAGTTGCTGAGGCCGCTGACTTGTATGCTGAGGCTCACAGTTCCTATAAAGACCTAAAGGGATCGATCCCTAAGGGCAATGGTTCACCTGAACCAAAGGTTAAGAAGCCTACAGTAGAAAAGTCACCAGCTATTATACCAACATGTCATTGGTGTGATGGTATCGGACATAAACGTCCAGATTGTCCTTCCAAGAAAATAGAGAAAGTTGGTAGATGTTTTGTTGACGGTAATGACCAAGCACCCTTCTGTTCAGGAGCAGTTAATGGTATAAAAGTCTCAGACATATTACGTGACACTGGATGTACGTGCATCGTACATCCAGTGTCACGTAATATGTCTCGTGTGTCCTCTATTCTTTCAGATTACTTGGGTCGTGAAAATACTTTTCCTACAACACGTTGCTACTTGAAAACTAAATGGTTCACCGGTTGGACTAATGCAGTACTAGCCCTAATTACTTGTTCTATAATAGTGGGTAACATTAAAGGTGCCGTTCTTCCTTCAGAGGCGGATCTTTCGTCACCACCCGTGGATCTAAGTTTTCCAGCTCCTCTTCCTTGCAAGTTAAATAAGCCCCTTAACAATTTTGCTCCGGAAACTGCATTGTCTCATACTGTTCATTTGGAGGTGGAAACAGATGATACTGCTCTCGATAGTGAGGTAGCAGGATCACCTGTCCACTCGTCAGGTGAAAGTAAGGGTATTGCCTCCGGCACTCTCAATGTCTTGACTAGGGCTCATACCATAACCCTGGCTTCTCCTACATCCTCTTCTCCCACCGTAAGTCCTTTTATTTTCCCAGATTTTATGTCCAAGGATGACTTTGTCAATATACAGCGCGATTGCCCTTCACTTCGGGATTGTCATAATCAAGCTTTTAACAACAAAGTTATCCATGGGAGATACGTATCTCATAAGTTTGAATATATTAATGGTATCTTATATAAATCTGTATTTAAATCTCATTCTTCAGTGATAGATTATTCCCTCCTTGTTGTTCCTAAACCATGTCGAGAGACTGTTCTTCAAATGGCTCATGATTTGCCAGTGACCAAACACTTGGCCCATCGTAAGATGTGGCATAAATAACAAAAAAAGGCACAATACCGTGACTGGAACGATACACAAATAACCCACACATAAAAGAGAGAAGCTTAAGACGACGTTTCGGTCCTACTTGGACCATTGACAAAGTCACTAACCAGAGGTGGAGCCGTTCTGCTCCACCTCTGGTTAGTGTGACTTTGTCAATGGTCCAAGTAGGACCGAAACGTTGTCGTAAGCTTCTCTCTTTTATGTGCGGGTTATTTGTGTATGTGGCATAAACTCATGCACACTTATTTTTGGCCAAGCATGTACTCACAGGTTACAAAGAAGTATAGTTCTTGCAATAGGTGTCAGGCACTTACTGCACAAAATACACACACTCCTAGTTCCTGTATATTTATTAAATCTAAAACTTCCCTCCTGCAGAAACGAGATACTCCACCATAGAAAAGGAATGTTTGGCCCTTGTGTGGGGTATCTCTAAACTTAAATTTTATTTACTGGGATAAGAATTTATTTTAGAAACGGATCACAAACCTTTGATATACCTAGAAACTTTTAAGGGAACCAACAGTCGCCTCTTAAGGTGGACATTGGCACTCCAAGCTTTTAAGTTTCATATTATGTATATCAATGGTTCACCATTCGCTGCCTGACCACGGTAGAGTGCGGTTGTGCTCTGCACCCCTCTGCTGTTTGTAGGCGAGCTCCCTTGTCAGTTACCTGGCTGCAGTGGTGTGAAGTGGTGCTGTCACACCTCGGCTAACAACATAGGTGCACTGTGATTGTCAAGATGGCGGTTAGTCTGAGACGCCGCATAAATACTGTAGGCATTGAGCTGTGCAAGAAAGGTATAAAATACCGACAATATGAAAGTTAAGACACATGTGCAACATCTGGAAATCTTTATTGTAGACGTTTCGCCATCCAGTGGCTTTATCAATACAGATTCTAGGACATAATAAGAAGACAGTAGAACTATATACAAAGATGAGGTAATCAGTCCCTCAGCCTTGGAGTTAGTGTTCACAGCATCGTGGTGGAGGAGAATCTGGAGCAAAGGCAAGAAGACTGGCGGTTATATAGGCGTCAGTGGATAGGGACGGGCAGCAGATGAGGGCAAAGTCACTGGTAGGCGGGATTCCCCAGTGGAAGTAGGTCCTTCCCAAAGAGATGGGTTAGTTGCAGCAGCCGTGAAGAAGGTCTTGTAGATGTCCTCTGAACCAAGATTCCATGATGTTGCAGTGTCTGACAAGTTGTGCAAGAAAGGTATAAAATACCGACAATATGAAAGTTAAGACACATGTGCAACATCTGGAAATCTTTATTGTAGACGTTTCGCCATCCAGTGGTTTTATCAATACAGATTCTGGGACATAATTGGAAGACTGTAAAACTATATACAAAAGATGAGGTAATCCTCCCATGGGAGACTTAGATCTCAGACACTCCCTAAAGAGGGAGCCAAGGCCGGGCCACCACTTGGAAAAGGCCCGGGCCGGAAGAATACCGGCTAATCTTTAATAATAATAATAATAATAATAATAATAACAATTTCATATAAACTAATGCATTGCACACTCCATGGTACTATGATTATATAAAAAAAATTATATACAAAAACAATATCATATAAACTAATACATTGTACACTCAATGGTACTAGGTTATATAAAATAACTATTAGAAACCTGCATGACTCTTGAAATTTACACATGATGTTCTTTATTTTTGGTTTTGCATATATTGAAAAAGGAATCAAAACTTGCAAAAATCCTTTAATAATTAACATAAGACTTTCACAGATCTAGCATGCATGATTACATATGAGGAAACACTAAGACTCCTAATACCCCGACCAACCCCATATTTAGTTTCTCAAACTAATTATAAACCCACAAAAAGTATACCTTGCTTGTATACAGTGAAATTAGTAAAGGTGCTCAAATGAACATCAACTGACTATTATGCACCATAAATGAAAAAAAAAAAATACATGTGATATCACTGGGTGAGGGAACAACATCCCACAAAAGCTGCTGTCTAAGGAACTTGAATGGCCATAGATTACAATATAGGACATTATACATCTCAACCCCCCCTCACAGCGGAGACCGCTACTACATATACAAAAACAATCTCAGGCAAATGACACTTTTTGCCCTTCATCAAAAGTTTACAATCATCACCAAAAGGTCTGCTTATGAACATTCCTCTTAAAGGCCAGTATAACGTTGTACTTTTAGCGGTGACATCAGCGTGGCTTCCGCTTACAAAAGACTAAACTAAACCTAACCGGAATTCCAGGAAAGACCCAACATGAGAGTAAGACACATGTGCAACATCTGGGTATCTTTATTGTAGACGTTTCGCCATCCAGTGGCTTTATCAATACAAATTCCAGGACATAACTTGAAGACAGTAGAACTATGTACAGAAGATGAGGTAAACAGTGAATTTGCCCTCGTCTGCTTCACCTGACGTTACTATATAAGCGCCAGGATTCTTTCTTCTGCTTCAGAATCTCCACGACTATGGTGCTGTTCGCACCTACTCCTAGGTTGAGGGACTGATTACCTCATCTTCTGTACATAGTTCTACTGTCTTCAAGTTATGTCCTGGAATTTGTATTGATAAAGCCACTGGATGGCGAAACGTCTACAATAAAGATACCCAGATGTTGCACATGTGTCTTACTCTCATCTTGTCGGTATTATATACCATTCGTACACAACTTGTCAGACACTGCAACATCATGGAATCTTAATTCTGAGGACATGTACATAACCTTCACAACTACGACAACTACTACTACTACAACTAACCCATCTCTTTGGGAAGGACCTACTTCCACTGGGGAATCCCGCCCACCAGTGAATTTGCCCTCGTCTGCTTCACCTGACGTTACTATATAAGCGCCAGGATTCTTTCTTCTGCTTCAGAATCTCCACGACTATGGTGCTGTTCGCACCTACTCCTAGGTTGAGGGACTGATTACCTCATCTTCTGTACATAGTTCTACTGTCTTCAAGTTATGTCCTGGAATTTGTATTGATAAAGCCACTGGATGGTGAAACGTCTACAATAAAGATACCCAGATGTTGCACATGTGTCTTACTCTCATCTTGTCGGTATTATATACCATTCGTACACAACTTGTCAGACACTGCAACATCATGGAATCTTAATTCTGAGGACATGTACATAACCTTCACAACTACGACAACTACTACTACTACAACTAACCCATCTCTTTGGGAAGGACCTACTTCCACTGGGGAATCCCGCCCACCAGTGAATTTGTCCTCGTCTGCTTCACCTGACGTTACTATATAAGCGCCAGGATTCTTTCTTCTGCTTCAGAATCTCCACGACTATGGTGCTGTTCGCACCTACTCCTAGGTTGAGGGACTGATTACCTCATCTTCTGTACATAGTTCTACTGTCTTCAAGTTATGTCCTGGAATTTGTATTGATAAAGCCACTGGATGGCGAAACGTCTACAATAAAGATACCCAGATGTTGCACATGTGTCTTACTCTCATCTTGTCGGTATTATATACCATTCGTACACAAGACCCAACATACTTCACCAAACCCCGGCCATAGTCGGGAACCAATTCAGTCTTGTTAGAGGCTGGAACATATACTGAAATATTGCTTTTTATCTGTATTATCAAAATGTATGACCATTTTATGATTAATCCAAGATCTCAGTGCCACACAACGCCACAACCATACACACAGACGCACGGAACCATGCATAATACATACACGTCATTCCCTAAACCCCGCCCTCTACCCTGAAGTCTCTAACATACCGTTTGGTGCTACCACGGGGGGAGTCCAGCCCCCCGTTGCCTTTCCCCACCCGCAGTTGCAGCAACATTTTAACAGTAAGACTTCGATACTTTGCAGGAAAACTATTATCCCAACTTCTACCATATATGAGTTTATTTCTGCAATACGTTCTGTAGATACCTGCCGCAATTGCCCTGATCCTAACTGATCCCCCGGTTTCCCACATACCCCACGAGATAAAGAGGAAATCAGCCACCACGTACATTATTGCTCTTCGTACCTCACTTGAATCTCTGCTAACGTCCAATGTTAAGGCCCGTAAGGTTGAAATACTTCCCCCACTAAGAAAATCTAAAACCCGCCCCAGCCACGAACGAACTTTGTCCAAGGTATCACAAAAGTAGACAGCATGAAAAGCTGTTTCTTCGAGACCGCAACGTAAGCAATCCGCCTCCCTTACCAAACCCATCCTATTTAAGACCGATTTTGATGCTAAAATCCCCATGACAAATCTGTAGACCAATTCACGAACCCTTGGTGCCAAGTTAAGTTTACAAAATCCGTCCCATATTTCCCCCCAATTATACAGCGGAAAAACAGACCATCCCTGTACATTTTCCCTATGACAACATATGCTGACCATTTGCCCCACCCGGATCCGTTGCGCATTTCTCAACTTTAACAACAAACGCAGCATGTCCTCACACTCGATTAATCCCCTGCCGCTCCACCATTTACACATTTCGATCATTACGCAACCCACCCGGATGCCCTTCTCACCGCCCGCCCTGAGGAACCACTGCTTTACATAGAGAGCCTTCACCCGTGGCCCCAAAGCCAAGAGACCAAAACCCCCACGATGAACATGGGTCATGACAACCTCCCGACTTAACCAAGCTCTCCTGAAACCCCAAACATAACGTAAGTCCCTTCTCTGTAGTTCCTGAATATCCATATCTCTTAAAGGGTACACCGCAGCCACACCCCATACTTTACTATTAACAAGTGTATTGACCACTACTGTCCTCTGTTGCAATGAGACATCCCCAGCTCTTAGCCCCCGAAGTCGATCTAAAGCCTTGTTAACCACCAATTCAGAGTTTACCCTTCGGCTCTCCCTCTCATCTGCCATGTACATGATACCACATATTCTAAGTTGCCCCACGACTGACCACCCATACCTTAGTTTCTCAAACTTAGTTTCTCAAACTAATTATAAACCCACAAAAAGTATACCTTGCTTGTATACAGTGATATTAGTAAAGGTGCTTAAATGAACATCAACTGACTATTATGCACCATAAATGAAAAAAAAAATACATGTGATATCACTGGGTGAGGGAACAACATCCCACAAAAGCTGCTGTCTAAGGAACTTGAATGGCCATAGATTACAATATAGGACATTATACATCTCAACCCCCCCCCCCTCACAGCGGAGACCGCTACTACATATACAAAAACAATCTCAGGCAAATGACACTTTTTGCCCTTCATCAAAAGTTTACAATCATCACCAAAAGGTCTGCTTATGAACATTCCCCTTAAAGGCCAGTATAACGTTGTACTTTTAGTGGTGACATCAGCGTGGCTTCCGCTTACAAAAGACTAAACTAAACCTAACCGGAATTCCAGGAAAGACCCAACATACTTCACCAAACCCCGGCCATAGTCGGGAACCGGTTCAGCCTTGCAGAGGCTGGAACATATACTGAAATATTGCTTTTTATCTGTATTATCAAAATGTATGACCATTTTATGATTAATCCAAGATCTCAGTGCCACACAACGCCACAACCATACACACACAGACGCACAGAACCATGCATAATACATACACGTCATTCCCTAAACCCCGCCCTCTACCCTGAAGTCTCTAACATACCGTTTGGTGCTACCACGGGGGTAGCACCAAACGGTATGTTAGAGCACCAGCCCCCCGTTGCCTTACCCCACCCGCAGTTGCAGCAACCTTTGAACAGTAAGACTTCGATACTTTGCAGGAAAACTATTATCCCAACTTCTACCATATATGAGTTTATTTCTGCAATACGTTCTGTAGATACCTGCCGCAATTGCCCTGATCCTAACTGTTCCCCCGGTTTCCCGCATACCCCACGAGATAAAGAGGAAATTAGCCACCACGTACATTATTGCTCTTCGTACCTCACTTGAAACTCCGCTAACGTCCAATGTTAAGGCCCGTAAGGTTGAAATACTTCCCCCACTAAGAAAATCTAAAACCCGCCCCAGCCACGAACGAACTTTGTCCAAGGTATCACAAAAGTAGACAGCATGAAAAGCTGTTTCTTCGAGACCGCAACGTAAGCAATCTGCCTCCCTTACCAAACCCATCCTATTTAAGACCGATTTTGATGCTAAAATTCCCATGACAAATCTGTAGACCAATTCACGAACCCTTGGTGCCAACTTAAGTTTACAAAATCCTTCCCATATTTCCCCCCAGTTATACAGCGGATAAACAGACCATCCCTGTACAATTTCCCTATGACAACATATGCTGACCATTTGCCCCACCCGGATCCGTTGCGCATTTCTCAACTTTAACAACAAGCACAGCATGTCCTCACACTCGATTAATCCCCTGCCGCTCCACCATTTACACATTTCGATCATTACGCAACCCACCTGGATGCCCTTCTCACCGCCCACCCTGAGGAACCGCTGCTTTACACAGAGAGCCTTCACCCATGGCCCCAAAGCCAAGAGACCTAAACCCCCACGACGAACATGGGTCATGACAACCTCCCGACTTAACCAAGCTCTCCCGAAACCCCAAACATAACGTAAGTCCCTTCTCTGCAGTTCCTGAATATCCATATCTCTTAAAGGGTACACCGCAGCCACACCCCATACTTTACTATAAACAAGTGTATTGACCACTACTGTCCTCTGTTGCAATGAGACATCCCCAGCTCTTAGCCCCCGAAGTCGATCTAAAGCCTTGTTAACCACCAATTCAGAGTTTACCCTTCGGCTCTCCCTCTCATCTGCCATGTACACAATACCACATATTCTAAGTTGCCCCACGACTGACCACCCATACCTTTTGCCCAACCTCCCCCCCACCCATGTACCCACCTCCAATAATTTCGATTTTGCCTTATTGACGCACATGCCAGACTCTGCCCCAAAAAACTCAACAATCCATCCCACGATCTGCAAATCTTCCTCCCCTTTTAACAAAATTGCGGTATCATCTACGTACCCGACCACACACGCTGCATGGTCACTGCTCAGCGTTCCACGCCTCAATCCACCATCCACCAGCTCATAAAAGGAGTTTTCCATACAAGCAAAAAGCAGCTGGGAGAGGGGGCACCCTTGCCTCAAACCCCTTTCCATACGGACCGGCTGCCCCAATTTACCGTTTACCTGTATGCGTACCATAGCAGTGACATACAAGGTATCAACCCATCTGACAATCCCCTCTCCAAAACCCTGCTTCAATAAAATAAGCCTCAATAAATCCCTATCAACACAGTCATAAGCATTTTGCCAGTCAAGTCCGAGGACACCCCCCCCTTGACATTCCTCCAAAAACTCCCGAATACGTACATGTCCGTCCCTCATGCTCCTACCTGGTATGCCTAGCTGTCCCTCGTGAATAACCGACCCCATAACCTTCCTCATTCTGTTTCCTAAAACTTTTGCAAAGATTTTATAGTCAGAGCACATAAGAGATATTGATCTATATGCACTCAGACCCCTCCCCCCTCCCTTTTTGGGCACCAACACAACTACCCCCGTACTTTGTGACATTCCTAACCTCCCCTCCGTGAGCATGCAATTTAATACATCAACCAAACAATGCTTAATACTTCCCCAATGCGCCCTATAAAAATTATTCGAAATGCCATCTATACCTGGTGCCTTTCCTTTACTCATACTAAAAATAGCCTCCTCTACCTCCTCCACTCGAATTCTACCTTCTAGTACCTTTCTATCCCTGTCACTTATAACTTTTCTGAAATCTCTCCTCACCAGGCCACCCGCATGGACCCCCCCTACTCCCTGCCATAGTTTTTCCCCAAACCATAGATCAGCATAGAAACTCATGCTGTCCATGGTGAGAAGTACTTGACCTGGCAGGTAACCACCCAAACCCGTGCATACTTCCAATTGCAAGAGGGACGTCGCCTGTTGCCTGACCCTAAATTTGCGCATGACACAACCCGAAGGTTTGTCACCCCATAGCACTTCTTCCATACCTGCTCTGACTCTAACCGCATTGAAACGTTCATTGTGAATTTCTGCAAGTCGACTACGAAGATGTTCAATGTCGTCATACCGACTACTACTCCCGCCCCCCACATAGTAATCATTTAGCTGCCCCTCCAGATAGTTTTGCAGCCCATACCTCCACCTCGCCTCCTCTTTTCCCCGCTTCTTATAATAACTCGCTATTCCGGGTTTGGCACACGTTTCCCACCATTCCAACAAACATTCACCTGCCCGTCGCGTTTCCCAGATATTCTTCCACCAGTCCTGAAAAGCTGACCCATCCCCCTCCCCCTCCAATAGCCGCACGTTCAGTTTCCAATAACCTGGATAAACCCTGATCATTCCATCCCAGTTCAAGTCCGCTAGCACTGCACGGTGATCTGAAAACCCCACATCAAAGGTCTGTACGCCCCGTATGGGCCCTCCCTCCACACTCCCTTGGTCGCTGCATGTACCGTGCCGTATTTATCAAAAACTTTCCGAATAACATACTCCTCCGCCCCAAAAGGCACATTCCTTACTTTGACCCAGGTGACGTATGTGGAGACGTCATGCAGGCATGCCTCTACGGCTGAATTCACCGCCATTTTCCTCTCTTGAAAAGCTTCCACAATCTTGGAGTAAAAGCCGGCATTTGCGAATTTTACAAAAAAACCTCGACATCCCATTGAGAGCCACACCATATAATTCCTCAGTTGGGATGCCGTAGATGTCGCGAATAATGGTAGGCAACAAGACATGCATCATTGCACCACTGAGAGAGCCACGAATGAATTGAACACAGACCGTGTTTACTCTTCTACCCTGACGATCCGCCATCTTGCGTACTGTAGTACACGGTTCGCCACCAGGTGTAAGCAGGAGCAGGCTTAGAAAGCGTCCTCTCAGCCAGCAGGTTGAGAGACGAATGACAGGCAAACTGCGCAGAAAATCAACTGAATCGGGAACGCCTGCGCAGCACGTCCACTCGGCCCGGAAGCGAAGAGGACAATGTTAGAGGAGGTTAGGTGCTGGTTAAGTAGGTTGGTACAGAGGGTGGGGGGCCGTGGGGTGTCGGTTTTGCGTGCTTTAAGTCTAGATATGGGTGGGTTAGACGAGGGTGTCATAAGAGCTTTAGATTGTATCATGGTAGATTATATATATATGTCGTGGGTGATGAGGGGGAGAGGGGATAGTGAAGAGCGAAGGAAGGTTCTTGCGGTAACGTTCTATCGTACGATGTGTCGTAACAGAGATTTGTATGGGAGGAGGTGGGATCAGGCTTTCTCAGAGGGGTATAGAATGCTAACGTTAGGGATTCTCGTAAATCTGTGATTGATAATAAGTGAGTGAAGGGGTTTTCATAGGTTGGAGGGAGTCAGGGGGTCACAGCGGGCTCGCCTCCTTTGGGGGGGGGGGGGGTCGTGAGAGTGTTGTGAATGTGGGTTTGGAATGGTTTCCTGGTTTTCATTGAGACTTTATGGCATCCAAGTGTGGATGTAGAGCTCAAGGTCTCGTTATGTTAGATATAACACTTTTCAGAATGTAGGTATAATATAGTAGATTTTTTATGTATAATTTTGATGCGTATCAGTCTTGTATAACATGATTCTTGAGTAATAAGTTTTTTGCGACATGAAGTGTGTTATAGTTTGTATTTATGTTACGTGCTGGGTTTTTGCATGATGAGATATACTTATATACTGTTTTGCTTTGTGCATACAGTGCATCTGATTAATGTGATTTTGTGAAAATTTTGTGTGCTCGTGTGTAGTGTGGGTGTGTGGGTGTGGGTGTGTGTGTGTATATATATATATACATATATATATCCCTTTCTGTTGTTTTGAGCCTTTGTCATGGGTCAGACGTTATGTAATACTTTATATATATATGATTAGGTTCTTTTTAAAGTTTATAATTATGGTCTGTACCCTGATACCGGTTTGGTGTCAATGCTAAGTTCTTGATGTTAAGTTTTAGTCTGTATGGTATACAGACATATCTAGACAGTTTAGTGACGTAGTCCATTTGTGTCTGAGATTATGTATATGGGTTTATTGTAACAGTATAGAGCTTCAGTTATTGTGTTCTAAGCTGTATTCTTTTTCTGTATATTCGTATGTTGGTATATGTAAAGCTGTATTGTTAGGGATGCGTATGTATATGTTCTAGTAAGATTATGATGGTAGGTTTTGGGTTTTTGATTAATGCGAAGGATGGGATTTAACTGATATAACTTCTCTGTATGTTTTATGTTCAAATGTATTGAGCCTTTGTCAGATGTCATGTTATATGTACAATTTATATATATATGTAAGGTTTTGCATCAATGAATGTGTATATATGTCAATTCATGACCCTGTGACATGTAATTTTTTTTTAGCTATGTTCTTGCCATAAGTTCTTGTTGTATGTTTGGCAGTAATATCTTGCGAGCATATAGGTTAATTTTAAGCCAGCCCGAAATGCTATGCATAGTATAAGTGGCTTTGGCATGCTGCTCTTATCTGTATTTTTTTGTACCTCTGTATGTATGCTCAAATTGTAAATAAATAAATAAATAAAAAATCCGTTTGTCAGTTAATTTGATTGAGATCCATACTGTTTCTTTATTTTTATGTTAAACTGTATTGGTTTTAAATAAAATATATATATAAAAAAATAATATATAAATGACAAAGTAGAAAATAAATGCATATTGTAGGTTTGATGCTTCTCTGTTTATAAAAATTATAATGCTTATTGTAATGTAGTCTTGTGTAATCTTGCTTAACATAGGTACATGGGATATAATGTATAGGGGATGAGGGACAGTTTGTGTCAGCACAGAGTTAAACGTTTGTGCGTATTTTGACAATGTAATTTATAATTCTGGGTAAGAATGGATACTATGTTCTTTTATCTATTTAATGTATTGTATTGTTTTAAATAAAATATAAAAAAAAACAGAGGTGGAGCCGTCCTGCTCCACCTCTGGTTAGTGTGACTTTGACAATGGTCCAAGTCGGACCGAAACGTTGTCGTAAGCTTCTCTCTTTTATGTGCGGGTTATTTGTGTATGTGGCATAAACTCAAGCACACTTATTTTTGGCCAAGCATGTACTCACAGGTTACAAAGAAGTATAGTTCTTGCAATAGGTGTCAGGCACTTACTGCACAAAATACACACACTCCTAGTTCCTGTATATTTATTAAATCTAAAACTTCCCTCCTGCAGAAACGAGATACTCCACCATAGAAAAGGAATGTTTGGCCCTTGTGTGGGGTATCTCTAAACTTAAATTTTATTTACTGGGATAAGAATTTATTT
This sequence comes from Cherax quadricarinatus, assembly GCF_038502225.1. Classification (NCBI taxonomy): domain Eukaryota; kingdom Metazoa; phylum Arthropoda; class Malacostraca; order Decapoda; family Parastacidae; genus Cherax; species Cherax quadricarinatus. The sequence goes on from NC_091317.1 coordinate 7,719,792, forward strand.
TAGAAACGGATCACAAACCTTTGATATACCTAGAAACTTTTAAGGGAACCAACAGTCGCCTCTTAAGGTGGACATTGGCACTCCAAAGTTTTAAGTTTCATTTTTTTTTTATATTTTATTTAAAACCAATACAGTATACATAAAAATAAAAATAAAAGGAAACAGTATGGATCTCAATCCTGAAGGTTCGGCCATTGACATAAGAAACCCAACACAAAATAAACTAACAAATGGATTGCACCTATATACTCGCAAGATATAGCTGTATAACATACAACAATAACTTACGGCAAGAACATAGCTACAAATAAACACAGTAACAGGGTCATGAACTGACATATATAAACATTCAATGACTCAAAACCTAACTTACATATAAATTTTACATATAACATGACATATGACAAAGACTCATTACAATTGAAAAGAATATATACAAGAAAATGTAACAATTACTTCCAGCCTTCTCATTAATCAATAAACCTAAACCTAACATCATAATCCTGCTAGAACATCTACATACTTATCCCTAACATTACAGATTTACATATACCAAAATACAAATAAACATACAAAGAAAACAGCTTAGATCTCAAAATCGACTCATTACAGTTACAATAAACCCGTATACAAAAATCTCAGACACAAAAGGAATACGTCTATAAACTGGCTAGATATATCTGTGTACCATACTGCCAAAACTTACGTCAAGAACATTGCCATGAAAAACCAATATCAGGGTGCTGACAGTCTATAAGTACATCTTAACATACAAAAACCTAGAACATAACATGAACTAAAAAAACTTCATATGGCAAAGAACAATACCGTTGTATAATGCTATACAAAGTACATTGAAATGACAATTGAAACAAAGTAACGAAGAGGGAACATACAACAAGCATGTGTTGAATATATATAAACCTACACATCACATACACCACAGTACTATCTTTGTATAACAATACTGTGTACATAGATAACAACATAATAATACGACTTAAAACTACTATGTACATAGAATAGTGTATAGTCCATGACAAAAAAAAACTGGCCAGCTCCACAGGTGCTAGCACCCTTGGTCCATACATTATTCACTCACGCATCACTCATCCAACACACACGCAAACATTTGTTGTCATCCATTACCAGGGAGGCGACCCTGTTTTCACCCATGACTTCCCTGCCCCAGCAACACTTTCCAATCGTACCCTCCCCTCCCTCGTATATTACAAGTCTAATAAAACCTGTATCGTAAGTTGCCTATATCCTTCTGAAAAATCCCTCACCCACCTCCTCCCATAAATTTCTTTATTTCTACATACCGTTTTATAGAACGTTACTGCTAACACCCTCCTCTTCACCTCACTGACCTGTTTCCCCCGCAATCCCCACACTATATATATATAATCTGCCATAATGTACCCCACAGCTCTGATTACACTTTCCTCCCAACCCCCCACGTCGAGACTTAATGCTCTCAATACAGAAATTCCTTGACCTCCTATCCTATATATCACCCTATTTAACCACCCCTTGACACTCTTCAGTCCGTCACAAAAATATACTACATGAAAAGCCGACTCCTCCCCACCACATATCCTGCACACCCCCCCGTCAACGACCCGTCTATCCCGTAGAACCACACCCGATGGTAAAATGCCGTGCAGAAAACGATACATTACATCCCGAACACGAGGTTGCAGCCTCATCCTACTCAACCTATTCCATATACTTCCCCATGCATACATGGGGAAAATTCCCTCTACAGGCACTACAACCCTCCTGGCTAACAATCTACACAACCTACCTATTTTGACCTTTGCCGGCTCTCGATCCCACGCCAGAGCCCTCAACACAGTTTCACACTCATGCAACTCAACTCCTGTATACATCCGTTGCAATCTGTTATGGATCCTGGTCAAACCCCCCCCACCCACACTTTCCCTCATCACCTCCCTTTTAATGAAGACACATTTGACCCTCCGCTTTAAGTCCAGCAATCCCAGCCCCCCCTTACTTACAGGTAACATTACCACGTCCCTTTCAATCCAATCACAGCTCGAACCCCACAAGAATTTAAAAACCTTCCTAAGTATGTTGGTTATTGCTGGCCCAGTTAATGGGAACACGGCTGCCACGTGCCATACTTTGCTATACAGTAAGATATTAATAACAATGGCACGCTGCACAAGGGTCAAATGATAAGGTCGCAATGCTCCCAAGCGTCTCTGAATCCTTTCTACCATCCTACTCGAGTTTTCCATGCGTGCCACAGTTAGATCGTCTGCATAAATAAGACCGCAAATTTTTAACGAATTCGCCTGCTTCCTCACAACTGCACTACCCCAATCAACCCTTCCTGCCCAAGCTCCTAACCCCATAACCATGGATTTATCTGAATTTACCCTCATACCAGTTGCCCCTGCGAACATTCGTACTACCCCATCTAATGTGTCCATTGACATCCCCTCCCTGATCAGAACAGTTGTATCATCCACATACCCAATTAAAACTGGCCAAACCCTCGCAACCTCACACCCTGGTCCCTCTACGTGACACATACGCTGCTCCATCAATCTATAAAAGGGGTCCTGTACGTACGCAAACAATAATTGTGACATAGGACACCCCTGCCTAAGTCCCCTACCCATTACAATCTTCCCACCCAATCGACCATTAATCTGTACCCTCGCCATTGCACCTCCATACAACGCCTCAACCCATCCCACTATTTCTTCCCCAAACCCCTGAACCCTGAGGATGGCTTTCAATGCTTTCCGATACACTCTATCGTATGCCCCTTGCCAATCGAGCACCACCAAACCTCCCCCTCCCCCCCTTTTGCCTCCACGAAATCCCTAAGTAACCCATGCCCCTCCACCATAGACCTCCCTGGCAAACCAAACTGAGTTTTTGATACTACCCGCCCCACCACACACTTGATCCGATTTCCCAAAATCTTAGCAAACAATTTGTAATCTGCGCATAACAACGAGATCGCCCGGTAATCCCGAAGCGTATGCTGCCCCTTACCCTTTGGTACCAATACAACGACAGCCATTGCCTGCTTCTCACCCAGCTCACCTCTCTCCTTCATGCAATTTAATAACCTAACCAAAAAATGCCTCATTAATTCCCAATGCTGCTGATAAAACTCTGCCGGGAGTCCATCAATTCCCAGTGCTTTGCCCTTTGGCATTCCACTTAAAGCCCTCCATATTTCCCCCTCAGTTATTTCCCCACCCAGTGCTTCCCTATCACTGTTACGCAACTGACACACCACACTCCCACACACCTGTTCTAAAACCCCATCCTCTACCCCTTCTCGTTGCCAGTACTTCTCATACCACTTATCAGCAAACGCCCCCATTCCTTCCATAGCTTGTATGACCTGCCCCTCCCTGTACCCTCCTATCGACTCATTAACCTCCAACCATGGAATAGTCATTGCCTGCTGTCTTTGTTTCTGCCTATGCAATACGCACGATGAAGGTCTATCGCCCCATAACACCTCTTCCACCCCCGCCTGTACCCGCACCGCTTGGAACCTCTCATCCTGTACCTCACGCAGCCTCCCTTTAATTGCCATAATATCATCCATTGGATAAGTGCCCGCCACCGCCCCCCTCGCATAACAACCCCGTAATCTATCCTCCAAATAGTTAGCAAGACCATATTTTAAAGAATTGATACGTTTCCCTTCCTTTACGTAATATTGCTTAATCCGTTCTTTAGCCACACCATCCCACCACATCACCACATCCTCTACCCCATTTACCTCTGCACATAACCCCTCCCACAGCGTTGCAAATCCCTCTATCCCCTCCTCATCACCTAACACACTTATATTTAACTTCCAATAACCCCTAGATATACCTGCTAGTGACTCCCACGCCACCTCTGCTACTACCGCCCGATGATCCGAATAAGCTACTTCTATTGTACGGAAAAATGTCAACCAAACCCCTTGAGATATATACAGCCTATCCAACCTAGCCGCATAACCCCGTCTTACAAAAGTGTGCTCTACCTCCCACGCCCCTCCTCCAACCGCATCCCACAACTGAATATCCCTCAAAAGATCTCGCAAGGCCGCCGACACGTGCCCCGCCCCTTTTGGTTCCACGTCAGCCCTCCTAATAACGCAGTTCCAGTCCCCACCTACGATGGCCACTGCAGGTAAACCACGTAAGAAGAAAACTAGTTCTTCACATACAAAATCCCTTTTTACCCTCACATCATTTTCTGCTGGTGCATACACACTTACAAAAGATACCCTCTGCCCCATCCACCACCCATCCATGCACAATGCTCTTCCCCCCCTCCCCCCTCACTTCTTAGCAACACAAACGGGCTCGCCTCCCTGATCAATATACCCACACCACCTTTCAGACGTACAGATGGCAGAGTCATGACCCGAAACCCTTCCACCTCGAGCACTCTTCCCTCCTTGAAATTGTGTTCTTGCAGGAACACTACATCCACCCTATATTTATACAGAAACATTCGAAACCATTCCCTCTTCACACTATTACACAGTCCATTTACGTTCACAGTCATACACCTAAGGCCTCTTTATAGTTTCCAACCCTTCTTCCTCGCTTCATTCATCCCAGGGCCTCCTGCCCCAGAGCCAGCACAAGGCTTCACACCATCAACCCCCCCCCTTTTTGCGATGCCTCTTATCGTGACTACTTCGACAGTGCTCTTCCTTCCTCCCAGACCTCTGCGCCGGCGTCAGGACATCATCTGAGTCTGACGCCGCCGATCTCTTCCTCGTGATGCCCTCCACATCCATGTTATCTAATGAGGTTCCCTCATGATGTACCTCAACCTCCACCACGCCTCGTTCCACAGCACACGGCGACAACTCACGCTTACTAGTTGGCCCGTTTACCTTGCTATGGTTTTTATCAATACATTCCTCTACAGGCAACGCCGTGCCTCTCACCAGCTCAGGAACAACATCCTCTGCAGGCGGCGTCAATGTCCTTAACACTTCCTGAAGCTCTTCCTCTAGAGCCTGCACCTCCTCCTGCACTTGCACTTCTGTACTTTTCCCTTGCTTAGTAACAGATCCTTTTACGTCACAGCTTACCTCACACACGCCAGTCTCCTCTTTGGAATCCTCCACCTCTTCACTCCACAAGCACCCAAGCCCTTGCTTTCGCGTGGGGCTCTCAACAATAGCTATCACGCTGGTAACTGGTGCTTCACCAGTTTGTGCAGGCGCCCTCCTCAGCTTCACACACGCTGCCGCCATATGGTCGTACGCCCCACATATTCTGCATGTACGTCTCTGTCCGGCATACGATACCATAACTTGCGTCCTGAAGTCCTCCAACACGACATAAGACGGTATGGGATGTCTCAGAGTCATCTTCAGGGAAAAGGTTCCCTCCAGATGGCCCATGTAAGCACCTGCCGTCCACTTGCCTTGTTGTGCCAGATGTACGGTCCCGTATGCCTCAAAAACATTCCTGATGTCAGCCTCATCTGCCTCAAATGGGACATTACGAATCTTAACCCACGTAAAGTGGCGAGATACGTCGATCAAACGCACCTTCACAGCTGGAGTAGCGTCAAGACTCACGTCTTGGAATCTCGTCACCAAAGACTCGTATACGGACGTGGAATTCAGTTTGACGAAGATTCTGTAAGCCCCATTCAGGGCTACACCATACACCTCATCGTCTTGGATTCCATAGGTCTCCCTAATGATTGTTGGGAGTAATACCTGCGCTGAAGAGGGTGAAATCGCCTCACGAAGCAGCTCAATACCAATGGTATTTATGCGTCTCCTCACACTCAGCGCCATGTTGATACGAGAAACGTTGTCGTAAGCTTCTCTCTTTTATGTGCGGGTTATTTGTGTATGTGGCATAAACTCAAACATACTTATTTTTGGCCAAGCATGTACTCACAGGTTACAAAGAAGTATAGTTCTTGCAATAGGTGTCAGGCACTTACTGCACAAAATACACACACTCCTAGTTCCTGTATATTTATTAAATCTAAAACTTCCCTCCTGCAGAAACGAGATACTCCACCATAGAAAAGGAATGTTTGGCCCTTGTGTGGGGTATCTCTAAACTTAAATTTTATTTACTGGGATAAGAATTTATTTTAGAAACGGATCACAAACCTTTGATATACCTAGAAACTTTTAAGGGAACCAACAGTCGCCTCTTAAGGTGGACATTGGCACTCCAAGCTTTTAAGTTTCATATTGTGTATATCAATGGTTCATCCAATTATTTCTCTGTCTGGTTAAGTCGTGTCGGTCAGTAGATTTGTTGCCTTACGCGACTTCGTATTAGAACTTTTTCCTCGCCTATTCTTCTTATACTCCTTGACTATAAGTCTTGGTATGGGGGAATGTGAGGGAAAAGTTCAACAGATAGAAGTAGCGAACGAGTATATGGTAACGATAGTTTGATTGCCGGCTGCTTGTTAAGGTAGGGTCAGTCTAGTTCCCGCTACCCCCCCCCTTTTTCCCCCCCTGAAAGGTGACGTGTGGGGCTCCAGCCAAACAGTAATCACTCGACTCACAGCTCCCAGCACAACTGTAAGTAAAAGCCTCTGCTCCTATTCTAGTGGATATTGGTTGAAAGCTTCACTTTTGACCCATAATGAACTTAGTCATTTCAGTTTTAAGCTCCACATGGGACTTTTAGATAATCACCACCTTTTTAAAGTATCTTGCACTTATCATGGAGAGTGATTTCTTAAGCAGTAGGTAACCTGTCTCTTTCCAGATTGGAATGACAGATCGGGTCACCTGCCAACCAATGAGAAGTGTTGAAGGAGACGGTTAATTGTACAGGACACTACCCCTCATCTTTGCAGTGGTAAAGAACCTGCGTTCCTGTCATCTGGACTGACTATTCAAGGCTTTAGACTCTGTGAAGAACTAGTTGTTGGGTTGTCACCAACACCTGTGACACCCCCTCACATCAGCAATGGTTACAATTTCTACAAGACGGCGTCAGCCTCAACCAGACACCCCAGTATAACTGTATATATTAGCGTTGAATTCAATTGTCATTTTTCCATTTCATTTTTCTTTCAAGTAGGATACACCTTCATATTTCAATGTTTTATCTTTGCATTAATAATAATAAAGTGTTTATCTTTGTGAATTATTTCTTTTTCTATTCATTAATTTTCCCGAGGAGGAGCCAGCCATGGTAATAACTGTCTGAAGTTGTTACAGGGCTGAGTAAGCCTTCACAATACTGAAGGATTGTTTCTCATACCATATAAGGAATATATTGAATGGAGAGGTATTGATGTTCGGTGATAGATATAGTGATCTGAAATTGTGGATTACAGCAGTCTGTCAAATACCCAATACATAATATATGGAATATATATGGGTCGACCACCACCAGGAAAATTATTGCCAAAAGCGACAGAGAAATGTAAACTATCGTACAGGTGTTATAATGAGGAAAAGGATTTGAATAGGCAGTGATATAGTGTACTGAATTGTGGAAGGGTAATCCTTTTAAATCCTTTAAATCAGAGTGCTCGTGTAAGCTGTGGTGTATTTATATGGGAACAAATTGCGCAAGTTTACGCATACCCCACTGATCCCCTCACCTCTCCCCCCGCCCCTTCGTGCCCCAACCAGCCGGGGTGGTTCCCCCCCCCCTGCTGGCATCCATACCACGGATCCACCTATCACCAAACCAAGCAAAGTGGAGACGTGGGGATACAAACTGGATGAGTATTAAGCCATAGAAGTAATAAGAGATAGTGAATTGATGTGCAGGGAAACAGTGAACATGAAGTGATTAGATAGTGGTAAAGGATAAACCACCATCAAATCCTCTCGCCATCCTCCCCTTCCAGCACCCTAACCAGCAGGGATTGCCCTCCCCCATCCCGGCACCCATACCCCTGACCACCTAACTACCTTTCATCACAGAAACCCAGCCACCACCACTACAGGACGAGATAAACAGCAGTGATCATGACAGAAATAAGATGCTGTGGGATGTATGATATATGATGCCATACATCATAAAAGTTTTTTTTTAATGTGTAATTCCCCATACTAATTACATCCCACATATCCATGCATTGACCACATAACACCACACCTGAGTGCAGAGCTGAAAGGTAAAGTGAAGCCCAGGATAAGATGAATAGTAGTGATCATGACAGGAATCAGATGCTGTAGGATGTATGATATATGATGTTATACAACATAAAAGTTTTTAATGTGTAATAAGTCTCCATACTAATTACATCCCACATACCCATGCATTGACCTATAACACCCACACCTGCGTGCAGATGTTATTTCTGTTCTTGCTGTTGAACAACAGTTTAGTGCCGATGAGGGTAGCGTAGGTAGCAAAGATACGGCCGTGGACTAGTTTGGCTTTCATTGGATAGTGAGTACACAACGGGCAAAGTGAGGGAATAATCGATAGCCAGTCCGTGGAGGGGAGCACTTGTACCTCTCGAGTCAGTAGGCCGTGAAGTGAGAGCGAGTGGGCCCAGCGTCGCACTGACCTGGGTAGGCCTAGAGGGCAGCACCGGAGTGCCACGGAATATGAAACTAGCAGACAGAAATGGCTGTCCACATATGCTCAGCCACGCACCTTGCGTCGTCCCGATGCTACAATACTGGTGGGCCCTGAAGGTGTGAAAGAATTATTTACAATAGCTACTCCAGGGAGGGACTGGCTTTTGCTCACTCCTAACTAAAAAATATGGACATTCAATGCAACAGGCAAAAAAAAAAAAAAACTCTCCCATCCTGGAGGAAGAGAAAACTGGCTTGCCCACTCAGCTCCATCGAGGACAGAGCCAGGAGACTTCAGCACTGGAACTAAAATCTTCTATATACAGGTTGTCCACAGGGCTGAACATCTTGCTTGACTACTCGTCCATGAACGCTGTTGCACCTTCACATCTGCGAACAATGACTGACAGTAGCATGTGACATATGACTCAAAGGGCGCCACTGCCCAGACCTTAATACAGGCTTTAAAAGAGACACTGGGTCCACATACCTACAATAATACTATGTCCATGGAATTCTTTATACTCTGGGTACACTTCTAAAATAATATATTTACATGATGTTGTCCACCCTCACTCAGTTATCAACTATCTATACAATGTGTGTGCATTTATACCCATTTCTGCAAGCAAACAATTAGCATAGCTAGCGTAGGAGTAGGACAAGTCAGTAGGTACGTCAATGTCACAGAAATGTACTGTTGTCCTGGGCCACAGGCCATAAGTATGGAGCCTTACTGGGCTGTCATCAGTAACAGAAATAGTGGGAGAAGAAGTAGATGGGTTGTCCCTAGCATTGGTCTGATTGTGGCTTTGCAACTCACACGTCTTCCTTGGCGTGGTGAAGAGGCTCTTGGTCTGAGGAATTAGACCTGTAGGTCTCCTTCCTCAGACCAAACCTAATTACCCCCCAATCCCCCATTCCCTATCCCATCCTCCCCATCCTCCCCTTTTTCCTTTCCTCCTCCTCCTCCCCACCCCTCCCTTTTGCCCTTCCTTTTTGGCCTTTGTTTTTTTTTTTTTTTTTTTTTTTTTTTCCACAGGCACGCTAGTTCCTAGGTAGGGGAAAGGGTACCGGGGTCCATCCCATTCCGTTGAGGTTCTTGGCAGTGGCGTAGTTTGCCGTGGAATCTGGACTGCCTGGGGATGTCCCGATCCCTCTCCGGTATCCCGGAGGGTGGCTTTGGGTGTCTCTCAGGCGACGGGTGTATCTCTGGAAGCCACCTTTCGGATTCCAGGGGTGGTGGCCGAAGGAGGTATGCTTTGTGGCGGATTTCCGGCCACCCTCTCTTTTGTCCACCGAGGTAGCTCGGCAGATGTGAGGTTGCTATCCCGGATTGCCGGTTTACTGGCATGATGGGTAGGGTATGGCACGGGTTCCATGCTGCATCTGCGTTACTTGCGGTGCTGAGGTCCTCTTGGGCGCAGAGGGAGATTTCTGGCCCTTTCATTCCTCCTAGGAACTATCCCTCCCCAGTCCCCCCTTTTTTTATTCTTTTTTTTATTTTTATTTTCTTTTCTCTTTTTTTTTCTTAAAAACAAAAAGAAAGAAGTAACCTAACCATGGCAGCCCTAGTCCATGAACCTGCTACCCCCGGGGCCCTTCTTGATACCCCACCCCATTCTGACCCCGCCTCATCTTTGGACCACTCTTTGGACACTCCTCATGCCTCTGTACCTCTTGCCAGTGCTGTTTCCTCACCCGCTTCAGGTACTGAGGCCTCGACTGACTCCTTCGATTTATCTGACCTTCGCTCTCCTCTGACTATGCTTCCGGCCTCTCCCTCTACGGTGCGGCAACTTTCGAATCGCTGACCCGTTCCACATCGGACCAACTCTGGTCCCACGGCTAAACGCCAATGACAATTACCTGCTGATGATACTTCTCCACCTTCTCGTTCTTCTCAGAAAAGATCGACACATCCTTCACTACCTTTCCACGCTCAGTTTCAGACTGCAAAATGGACTAAATTCTTCACTTTACGACCGACTTCCTCTACTGCCTATCTTTCTGACCACAGTATTGGCAAGGCACTCCTACGCCATGTTGGTAAAGATATTTCTTTTCATGCTCTTAAGAGCGGTACGTGCATCATCACCGTACAGAATGCTACCCAGGCTCATGAGCTTTCTCGTCTTTCCCATATCGATACTGTTCCTGTCACTATTGAAAAACATCATTCCCTCAATTCTTGTAGTGGTACCGTCATTCTTCCCCATACCATAGTTCAGCAAAATTTCCAGACATGTGGCACTGACATTTTTGAACAGCTGGAACTCCAAGATCTCCCAATCCTCAAGGTAGACACGTTCTTCCTGCCCGCGGGCAGAGACAATACCCTAGCAATGTGGCTCATTTACTTTTGACAGCTGTGAACTCCCATCCTCAGTTTATGTAGCAGGACATCCGTTACAAGTTCGAAAGGTGATCCCTACACCGCAACAGTGTAGAAATTGCTGGCGATTTGGCCATCCAGCGAAATATTGCAGATCTATCGCCGAATGCCCAGTCTGTGGTGCCGATGACCATTCTAATACGTCTTGCAATCGACCTCCCTCTTGCCTTAATTGTCATGAGGCTTACCCTTCGTACTCTCACCGTTGTCAAGTCTACTTAAACAAGCGGGAAATCCGTTACCTCAAAGAGGCAGAAGGTCTCCCTTATGCCATGGCAGTTTCTCATCTCTGCCTCCAAGGGAGACTACCTCGTGTTTCTTATTCCCGTGTTTCAAAACGTCCCCCCACTTCTGGTATCCCATCTTCTGCACCCACCTCTGTGGTTACCTCTCCCATAGTCACTCCTGTATCTAATTCTTTTGCTGTCCTCGGCTCAGACGTCCCTACTTCAACGCCTCAGTCTGATCTCGCTTCTTCGTGTTCTCTCTCACAAGCCTCAGTAGCGACGAGATCTCGTATGACACCTCTTCCCAATCGTCCCTCTACTTCTCAAAAGTAAAAAAAAGGTCCGTTAACACCTCCTACCCATCTTCCACCTCCTCGTTTTACCTTCCCTGTCTCTGTACCTGGTTCTCCCCCTCTCACTGGCTCTTTTACAAGTGTAGAGGTTCACCCTCCTCCTCGTACTGTACCTTCCTCCCCTGTTCCCTCCCAAGTTTCTTCCTCTTCTGCCATCTCCCAGGTTTCTGCCTCTTCTGTCCCCTTCCACGCTTCTCCAGTTCCCTCCACCCTTTCGCCCCCCCCTACCTTGGTAGAATCCAATACAGTTCCAATCTTTACTCATCCTCCCCCTACCATTTCCAATATTGTCTCCCATACGATGTCTCTGAATTCCGAAACACTTGAAGCAATCTCTGAATATATTGCAGAGACCAAACCATCAATGGACACTGATCCACCCTCCGCTCCTCTCTCCACTGCTCCATCTGCGCAACTCTTTTCTTCACAGCGCACCGTTCCTTCACTGCTTGAACGTTTTCCACTGCCTCCGCATGTGGACTTTTCCAACCCCTCTAGTCCATAGGAACCCTTACCTATGGATTTCAGGTATCTTTATCATTGCCAATCATGGCCTATTTACAGTGGAATATATGCGGCCTCAGGGGTAATCGGGGTGAGCTTCAGATGTTACTCTCCCAGTTTTCCCCTGTTGGTGTTTGCTTACAGGAACCAAAATTACACTCTGCTGTTATCTCTCCCATCTCAGGCTATAATTTATTGTATTCTTCAGATCCTTTTCCTGATGGGACCTTTAATGAAAGTGCCCTTCTTCTACGCACTTATATTCCGTACCATCAGCTATTTGTTCGTACTTCGCTGCATTACACAGCAGCCCGTATCCACTTGCATAGGTGGTATATGCTCTGTTCTTTATATCTCTCTCCTTCTCGGGCATTATCTATTCCGGATATTGCCTTTCTTGTTTCGTCATTACCGCTACCGATTCTGTTACTTGGTGATTTTAATGCCCACCATTTCCTCTGGGGGGCGGGGGTCTCACTGTGATTCCCGTGGCATTCAGTTAGAGGCTTTTCTTGCCACCCACCCCCTCCATGTTTTAAATACAGGTACTCACACCCATTTTGATCCTCGGACTCACATTCTCTCTTGCATCGATCTCTCAGTCTGCTCTTCCTCCGCCGCATTAGACTTCACTTGGTCTGTTCTCCTGGACTTACATGACAGCGATCATTTCCCAATCATTCTTACTTCCCCTTCATATTCACCACCTCTTCGCATCCCACGCTGGCAGTTTGATCAGGCAAATTGGAACCTTTACTCACACCTAACTGTTTTTAGAGAGGTTCCTTCTTCGTCCTCCATCGATGAGCTTTTACACCTCTTCTCGTCCTCTGTTTTAACTGCAGCTTCTCATTCTATACCCCAAACTTTGGGCAGGCATTCTCAGAAATGCGTGCCTTGGTGGTCTCCTGCTTGTGCTCGTGCAGTACGTTTGAAACGCGCTGCATGGGGCAGGTACCGGTACAATAGAACCACAGAGAGACTTCTCGATTTTAAGCAGAAGCGTGCTATCGCTCGCTGTGTCATCCGTGATGCTAAACGCACTTGCTGGCTAGATTATGTCTCCACCATCACCTCTGCTTCCTCTATGAGTGCAGTCTGGAAAAAAGTACGAAAACTGAGTGGTAAATATTCTCCTGACCCGGCTCCTGTTCTGCGGGTTGCCGGTGTTGAAATAGCAAACCCACTAGATGTTGCCAATGAAATTGGCAATCATCTGGTCCGTATTTCTCAGGGACTCCATCTATGCCCCTCATTTCTTTCCTCAAAGTCTGCCAGAGAGTTAGCACCCTTGGACTTTTCTTCTCTCAGAGAAGAACAGTATAATGTGCCTTTTACACTTCAAGAACTGGAGGCAACACTCTCAGCTTGCCGATCATCGGCAGCTGGGCCCGACGACATTCATATTCGTATGCTACAACATTTACATCAGTCAGCCCTTGCAGTCCTATTACGCCTTTACAATCTTATTTGGTCACAAGGAGTTCTTCCACAGCTGTGGAAATCCGCCATTGTTCTCCCTTTCCGCAAACCAGGCACTACGGGACATGAAACCTCCCACTATCGTCCCATTGCTCTTACCAGTGCAGTTTGCAAAGTGATGGAACGCCTAGTAAATAGACGTTTAGTGAGGTATTTAGAGACACACGACAGTCTCTCCACTCGTCAATATGGCTTTCGTAAGGGACGTTCTACCATAGACCCCTTACTACGCTTGGATACATATGTTCGTAATGCCTTTGCGAATAACCACTCAGTTATTGCCATATTTTTTGACCTTGAGAAGGCATATGACACAACTTGGAGGTATAATATTTTAGCCCAAGCCCACTCCTTAGACCTTCGAGGCAATCTACCATTCTTCCTTAAGAACTTTTTAACTGACAGGCATTTCCGTGTTCGGGTTAATAATGTGCTCTCCCCGGACTTTATCCAAGCTGAAGGTGTCCCCCAGGGATGTGTTCTGAGCACAACACTTTTTCTCCTTGCTATTAATGATTTGGCCTCTAGTCTTCCATCAAATATTTGGTCATCACTCCATGTTGATGACTTCGCTATTGCCTGTGCAGGTGCTGACTGTCACCTCATTACAGTTTCTCTCCAGCATGCAGTCGACCGTGTTTCCAATTGGGCCACCACACGTGGGTTTAAATTTTCCAGCACTAAAACCCACCAAATTACTTTCACTAGATGCTCTGTCATCTCCGATCATCCTTTGTACCTCTATGGCTCCCGTATCCCTGAACGTGATACAGTCAAGTTTCTGGGCCTCCTCTTTGATCGTAGGTTATCCTGGAAACCTCACATTACCTCTCTGAAGGCAACTTGTCACAGCCGGCTGAACCTTCTTAAAACCCTTGCTCATCTTTCATGGGGAGCTGATCGTCGAACCCTCCTTCGCCTACATTCCACCCTTATTTTATCGAAACTTGATTATGGTGACCAGATCTATTCAGCGGCATCTCCTGCTACTCTCTCTAGCCTTAACCCCATTCATCACCAAGGATTACATTTATGCCTTGGTGCTTTTCGCTCTTCCCCTGTCGAGAGCCTCTATGCAAAAGCGAATGTTCCATCCTTATCCGATCGCCGTGATGCCCATTGCCTTCGCTACTATGTACGCTCTCACGATCTCCGCAATCCTTCCATTTATGGAATGGTCACTGATATTAGTAGACATTCTTTATTTGTTCACTGCCCGTGTTTACTCCATCCCTTCTCTCTTCGCCTTCATTCACTCTTGTCTTCTCTTCAATTACCACCTTTCTATGTTCATGTAGCATCTCACTTTTCCCTACCCCCCTGGGAAGTTCCAGCTGTTCGAGTCTGTTCTTTCTCTCTCCCTTGCTCGAAAGCCCAACTGTCTACGGTCGCTTCCCGCTCTCTTTTTCTTGACCACTTTCACTCTCATTCTCATGCCATTGCTGTGTACACAGATGGCTCTAAGTCTTCTGACGGCATAGGATTCGCAGCAGTGTTTCCGGACAGCGTCGTACGAGGGCATTTACTATCTTCGGCTAGTATTTTTACTGCTGAATTGTATGCCATCCTTGCAGCACTTATCCGTATTGCATCTATGCCTGTGTCATCATTTGTGGTTGTCTCAGACTCCCTTAGTGCTTTACAGGCTATACAGAAATTTGATACACCTCACCCCTTAGTCCTCCGTATCCAACTTTGGCTACGCCGCATCTTTACCAAGCATAAAGATATTGTTTTTTGTTGGGTCCCTGGTCATGTTGACGTACAGGGTAATGAACAGGAAAACACTGCTGCGCGGTCAGCAGTACATGACCTACCAGTTTCATATAGAGGTATTCCATTTATGGACTATTTTGCTGCAATATCTTCCAGGGAAACCGGCAGGCCGGACTTGAGTCCTGGAGATGGGAAGTACAGTGCCTGCACTCTGAAGGAGGGGTGTTAATGTTGCAGTTTAAAAACTGTAGTGTAAAGCACCCTTCTGGCAAGACAGTGATGGAGTGAATGATGGTGAAAGTTTTTCTTTTTCGGGCCACCCTGCCTTGGTGGGAATCGGCCGGTGTGATAATAAATCTTCCCACCTTCACACCCGTTGGCAACACCGTTGGTCTACTATGCTCGGCAACAAACTTCAGTATATTAAACCAAGTATAGGTTACTGGCCATCTTCTTATCACCAGTGTCGAGGTTGGGAGACTACTCTCTCCCATCTTCGCATTGGCCATACTCGTCTTACTCATGGATATCTCATGGAGAGGCGCCCTGCTCCTCTCTGTGAGAATTGCCAAGCTCCATTATCAGTCAGCCACATTCTGTTGGACTGCCCACTTTATCAACGAGCACGCAGAATTTACCTCCGTCGTCGTCTTCGCTCCGCTGCTCTCTCTTTACCTTCCCTTCTCGCTGATGGACCCACCTTTCATCCGGACTCTCTCATTGACTTTTTGACAACTGACTTACTTCACAAATTCTGATACCTTCAGCCCTTTCTACTTCAATCTCTTGCTACCCTCTACCCCCGTACTATCCCCTGCCCCGCTGTTTTCTGTAACCTACTGATCATCCCTCCTCCCTTCTGCCATCCAATACCCTCGCTTCCTTCCCTACCCTGCAGCGCTGTATAGCCCTTGTGGCTTAACGCTTCTTTTTGATTATAATAATTTGCAATGCACGTGACTCCTGCTCTGCTTCGGCTTGCACATGGTCCACATACTTCATGTGATCAAGGTGGGCTTCTTTGATAGTTCCAGTCGCAATCTCCCTCACCTCAAACTTATTGCCACAGAGCTGTCGGAGGACACAGTAAGGACCAATGAATTTGGGAACAAGTTTATGCTTACCTGGGGTCTGCACTGGGTTAAGCAACATAACTTTGCAACCTGGTTCTGCTTTGCTTTCCTTAGCAGGGCATTGCGAACAGATGTGAACCTATCAGTAGGTTTCATAAGGTTCTCTCGTACCCGCTGGAAAACAAGCTGTGTGGTCCGCATCTTCACTACACTGGGGTTATCAGTGTTGTAAGTAGGTCGAGATGGAGCGAACAGAATTTCTTGCGGTAAGCATTTGTCATAGCCATACAAAGCGAAATGAGGTGTCTCACTGATCAAGCTGTTGAGGGAGGAGTTTAATGTACACTGAACATCTGGGATAGCCTCATCCCATGTAGTACAACATGGGTTAACGGTTACCCTGAGCACCTCCAGGACTTTGTGATTTGTATGTTCAGCAAGACCATTACTCGCAGGGTGGTGTGGAGCTACTGGCACTTGGTGAATGCTAAATCTGGAGCAAAGATCCTGCATTATGGCGTTTATGAACTCAGACCCATTGTCTGACAGAAGGACATGTGGGCAGGTATGACGGAGAACGACATGCTCATGGAAAGCATTAGCAACAGTCTCGGCAGTTTTGTCAGGAATGGGTACTAATTCACTGTACTGCATCAAGTTATCTACCATGACAAGCAGGTGCTTATTTCCCTTCTCTGAGGTCGAGAAGTTCATCAACAGATCAACAGAAGTTCTCTCCCAGGGCTCCTTTGTAATGGGATACTTTAGAATGGGGTTAGGACCTTTAACTGTACCTTGTGCTGTAGGCAAACAACACACTGGAAGGTAAAGTGAAGATCAAGTTCTTGTGGTACCCAGTTGCAAATAGGATACAAGCAGGATGGCAGTACAATATACCTGTGGGACACGTGAAAAGGCTCTCGGGAAAAAATCTAGAATCACACGCAACCTTTGCTTTTCAAAACATCATGTTACCTGTGCAAGAATAAACACTGCAACCAAAAATGACATCTATCTAGATAGGTGTTTCTGGATCTGCAACAGGGATGAGGAACTATGGACAGATATCAGGAAAGCACTCAGGAAGTTAATAAACAATAAACATGAAAAAAGGAGGAACTATTGAATAGTCTGCCTGGAATATATAGAACATGGGAAGATAGGAGAGGAGTAAAGTCTGACACACAGAATGACCAGAATACAACAACTGACCCAAAAATATGCAGAGACACACTGGAAAAAACACAGGAAACAAAAACAACAGCTAGCTCAGTCCCCAGCCTTAGGGCTGACCCAGACCCAGCCCCCAGCCATTGTGAAAATCCGGAATCAGTTAAAGACTCCTCCACAACCACCAACGCCATAGCCCATAGTACAGATGTAGTAGAGGAGCCCTTCTCTGGGGTAGACTCTTCTGCAGCCATCACAGTCATAGCCTCTAGTACAGATGTAGTTGGGAAGTCCCCTTCCAGGAAAAATGTTGGTGCCATGACAACAGATGGTGGTGTCTCTGGTTTGGCTATGGAGGACTGTAGTGCAGCTCTAGGGCCGGCACAGATTAGGAATACATCCAGAACGAATTGTACCCAGCCAAAAACAAAATGGTACAAATTCTATGTTTGGGGCAACTGTAAACACGGAATATCAGAAAAAACGAATGGGGCATGCAACTTTGAGCATCCCAAAAAATGTCGTGACCTCCTGTCTAGGGGAGTGTGTCGTTCTACCTCTTGCAAATACTTCCACCCTGAGATGTGTCAGTCTTCAGTCCTTGAAAAACAATGTTGCAATACCAATTGCACAACATACCATCTAAAAGGGACCAGGAGGCACACACCCCGTACATCACATCATAGTAGTTATGGTAGCTATGACAACACCCCAAGTGATTTTTTAATGGTAGGAAACGAAGAAAGAAAATGGAAAGAGATAACCAAAATAGTCCACCACCTTGGAGTCTTGTTGGACTGGAGACACAGCCAGTGGCCCCTCCGGGCTCACAGTGGCACCTACGGGCTCACAACTACTGATGCCAACAACAAAATCCCCCCAACAAACATGCAACACAACCTCATTTATATTTGCTAATATACAGGACCTTAAGTCATCCACAAACAACAAAATACCTTTCATTAGTGGACTTCTAGTCAAATGCATTGTTTGCAGCCTTCACAGAGACCCACGCAAAAGATTACTTTGACAGTGAAATATGGATACCTGGATACAACCTTTTCAGATGCGACAGAAAGAACAGGCAACAAGCGGGGGGGGGGGGGGGGGGGGGGGGGGTAGGGTTGGCCTGTATGTCAAAGAGTCGCTAATTTGCACAGAGATACTGAACACCACAAATGATGTAGTTGAAGTTCTAGCAATAAAAATCGAGAACCAAAACTTAGTCTTTGTACTTGTACATAAGCCACTGGATGCAACTTTCCAATAGTTCAAAGAACAACTGTCAAAAATTGACTCCTGTCTGGATAACTTTCCAACCGCATCCCCAAACATCTTGCTGCTTGGTCCCCTCAAGGAAGGTTCCTTGATGTTGGTGAGGGGCTCTTGATTTAGGGAATTGGATCTGTGCTCCAGTTCCCCGAATTAAACCAGAATGCCTTCCACATCCCCCCCCAGGTGCTGTATAATCCTCCGGGTTTAGCGCTTCCCCCTTGATTATAATAATAATTGCTGCTTGGTGACTTCAGTCTAAGACACAAAATGGAAGAATATAGCAAATAATGTTGTTGCAGAAATAATCCCTGGAGGTAGCTCAGATGAAAGGTCACACACACAGGAGCTGCTGAATTTCTACAACAAACACACCCTAAGTCAGCAGATAGTGGAGCCAACAAGACTGGAGAACACACTGGACCTTATTTTCAAAAATAATGAGGACCTGGTAAGGAATATAACAATATCAAAAACAACAAATTCTGATCACAATCTAATCGAAGTCCAGACTTGCATGCACAGGAGTCCTGATCGGCAAGATGCATACAGTTATGAGGGTACCTTTACCAAATTCACCTTCAACAACAAGAACATTATCTGGGATCAGGAAAACTATGCTCTAAATGAAACATGCTGGGAGGATATCTTAAATTACATGGACCCTAACCAATGCCTCGAAAAGATCACCCTCCTGGTAGCTGAAGTATGTTCAAGGTATATTCCTATAAGACAAAAGAAAAGAAGTAAACTGGAAAGAGAGAGATGCTCCCTCTACAGGAGAAGATGAAGAATCATTGAGCTCCTCAAGAATGCCAGATTATCTGATATACGGAAGGAAGTGCTAACCAGGGAAGTGGAAAATATTGAGCTGAAGTTAAAGGACTCATACAGGATCCAGGAGAGACAAGAGGAGCTAAAAGTGATTAATGAAATTGAAAGAAATTCGAAATATTTCTTTTCATATGCCAAAAACAAGTAAAAAACCACTTCTAGTATAGAGCCCCTGCTCAGACAAGACGGATCCTACACAGACGACAACAAAGAAATGAGAGAGATACTGAAATCACAGTATGACTCAGTGTTCAGCGAGCCACTAACCAGTTTAAATTTAGACAATCCAAACAATTTTTTCATGAATGAGCCTCAAAACCCTGCCAATGTAGTCCAGATTTATGACATAACCCTAACTCTACTAGACTTTGAGAAAGCCATCGACGACATGCCCATGCACTCAGCCCCAGGCCCCCACTCGTGGAATTCGGTGTTCATAAAAAACTGCAAGAAACCCCTCTCACGGGCCCTAAGTATGCTATGGAGAAGGAGCTTAGACACAGGCGAGATTCCACAGTCACTAAACACAACAGATATAGCCCCACTCCATGAAGGTGGCTAAGAACTGTAGACCAATAGCTTTAACGTCCCACATCATAAAAATCTTTGAAAGAGTTATAAGAAGCAGGATAGCAAACCACCTGGACTCCCAAAAGTTGCACAACCCAGGGCAACATGGTTTCAGAGCAGGTCGCTCCTGTCTTTCGCAACTGCATGACCACTATGATATGGTCCTAGATGCACTGGAAAACAAACCGAATGCGGATGTAGTATACACAGACTTAACAAAAGCTTTTGACAAGTGCGACCATGGTGTAATAGCACACAAAATGCTTGCTAAAGGGATAACCGGAAAAGTAGACAGATGGATCTTCAACTTTCTAAGCAATCGCACACAAAGAGTAGTGGTAAACAGAGTTAAATCAGATGCTGCCATAGTGAAGAGCTCTGTCCCACAAGGCACAATACTCGCACCTGTCCTGTTCCTTATTCTCATATCAGACATAGACAGAGATGTAAACCACAGCACTGTATCATCTTTTGCAGTGGATACTAGGATCTACATGAGAGTGTCATCCATTGAGGACACGACAAAGCTCCAAGAAGATATATACCAAGTTTTCCAATGGGCAACATAGAACAATATGATGTTCAATGAAGACAAATTCCAACTACTCCGTTATCGAAAACTGGAGGAAATAATAACTAAGACTGAGTATACTACAAATTCCAATCACACAATAGAGCGGAAAAGTAATATGAAGGACCTGAGTGTGGTAATGTCCTAAGACTTCGCCTTCAAGGACCACAACAATGCTACTATCGCATCTGCTAGGAAACTGATAGGATGGATAATGAGAACATTCAAGACAAGAGATGCTAAGCCAATGATGATCCTTTTTAAATCACTTATTCTCTCTAGGTTGGAATACTGTTGTACATTAACATCCCCATTCAAGGCCGGTGAAATTGTAGATCTAGAGAATGTACAGAGAACCTTTACTGCATGTGTAAGTTCAATCAAACACCTTAACTACTGGGAGCGCCTGGAAGCACTTGACTTGTACTCACTAGAGCGCAGGCGAGAGAGCTATATCATAAACTACACCTGGAAGATTCTGGAGGGACTGGTCCCTAATATGCACACAGCAATCACTCCATACGAAAGCAAAAGTGAAAAGTAGGGGCGTCACTGGTACACTAAGAGAAAACGCAATAAGTGTCCGGGGCCCAAAGCTGTTCAACAGCCTCCCACCAGCAATAAGAGGCATTACGGGAAGACCCCTGGTTGTGATAAATTAGACACATGTGCAACTCTTGGGTATCTTTATTGAGGAAACGTTTCGCCACACAGTGGCTTCATCAGTCCATACGTAGGAGAAACTTGAAGAACAGGAGGAGAATGAGGTAATCAGTCCCTCAACCTTGAGTCGATGTGTTCAGTCCATCATCGACTCAAGGTTGAGGGACTGCTTACCTCATTCTCCTCCTGTTCTTCAAGTTTCTCCTACGTATGGACTGATGAAGCCACTGTGTGGCGAAACGTTTCCTCAATAAAGATACCCAAGAGTTGCACATGTGTCTAATTTATCAACATGACGGTTCTCTGAACCATTCATCTACAAACCCCTGGTAGTCTTCAAGAGGGAGCTGGACAGATACCTGAAGACAGTGCCGGATCAGCCGGGCTGTGGCTCGTACGTTGGATTGCATGCGGTCAGCAGTAACAGCCTCATTGATCAGGCCCTGATCCACCAGGAGGCCTGGTCGTGGACCGGGCCGCGGGGGCGATGATCCCCGGAGTGCCCTCCAGGCAGCCTCCAGGTAAGGGTTGGAGGCACGGGATAGAGGTAAGGGATGGAGGCAAGGGTTGAAGGCACGGGATAGAGACACGGGTTGGAGACAAGAGTTGGAGGCACGGTTTGGAGGCAAGGGTTGAAGGCAAGGGTTAAAGGCACGGTTTGGAGGCAAGGGATGGAGGCAAGGGTTGAAGGCAAGGGTTAAAGGCACGGTTTGGAGGCAAGGGTTGGAGGCAAGGGTTGCAGTCATGGATTGGAGACAAGGGTTGGAGTAAAGGGTTGGAGGCACGGATTGGAGACAAGGGTTGGAAGCAAGTGTTAGAGGCAAGGGTTGGAGGCAAGTGTTAGAGGGAAGTGTTAGAGGCAAGAAATGGAGGGAAGTGTTAGAGGCAAGAGTTAGAGGCGACGGTTGAAGGCAGGTGTTAGAGGCAAGTGTTAGAGGCAAGTGTTAGAGGCAAGAATTTGAAGCATCGGCTGGAGGCAAATGTTAGAGGAGAGTGTTAGAGGCAAGTGTTAGAGGCAAAAGTTAGAGGCAAGTGTTAAAAGCAAGGGATGGAGGCAAGTGTTAGAGGCAAGTGTTAGAGACAAGGGAAGGAGGCAAGCGTTAGAGACAAGGGTTGGAGGCAAGTGTTAGAGGCAAGTGTTAGAGGCAATTGATGGAGGCAAGTGTTAGAGGCAAGTGTTAGAAGCAAGGGATGGAGGCAAGGGTTGGAGGCAACTGTTAAAGGCAAGTGTTAGAAGCAAGGGTTGGAGGCAAGAGTTAGAGGCAAGTATTAGAGGCAAGGGGTGGAGGCAAGTGTTAGAGGCAAGGGATGGAGGAACCTGTTAGAGGCAAGCGTTAGAGGCAAGGGTTGGAGGCAAGTGTTAGAGGCAAGGGTCGGAGGCAAGTATTAGAGGCAAGGGATGGAGGCAAGTGTTAGAGGCAAGTATTAGAGGCAAGTGTTAGAAGCAAGTGTTAGAGGCAAGTGATAGAGGCAAGGGATGGAGGCAATTGATGGAGGCAAGTAATAGAGGAACGTGTTAGAGGTAAGTGTTAGAGGCAAGGGTTGGAGGCAAGTGTTAGAGGCAAGGGATGGAGACAAGTGTTAGAGGCAAGGGTTGGAGGCAAGTGTAAGAGGCAAGTGTTAGAGGCAAGTGTTAGAGGTAAGTGTTAGAGGCAAGGGATGGATGCAAGGGATAGAGGCAAGTGTTAAAGGAGAGGGTTGGAGGCAAGTGTTAGAGGCAAGGGATGGAGGCAAGTGTTAGAGGCAAGTATTAGAGGCAAGGGATGGAGGCAAGTGTTAGAGGCAAGTATTAGAGGCAAGGGATGGAGACAAGTGTTAGAGGCAAGGAATGGAGGCAAGTGTTAGAGGCAAGTGTTAGAGGCAAGGGGGAGGCAAGGGATGGAGGCAAGGGTTAGAGGCAAGTGTTAGAGGCAAGTATTAGAGTCAAGTGATGGAGGCAAGGGTTGGAGGCAAGGGATGGAGGCAAGTATTAGAGGCAAGCGTTAGAGGCACGTGTTAGAGGGAAGGGATGGAGGCAAGGGATGGGGGCAAGTGTTAGAGGCAAGGGTTGGAGGCAAGTGTTAGAGGCAAGTGTTAGAGGCAACGGTTGGAGGCAAGTGTTAGAGGCAAGTGTTAGAGGCAAGTGTTAGAGGCAAGGGTTGGAGGCAAGTGTTAGAGGCAAAGGCTAGAGGCAAGTGTTAGAGACAAGTGTTAGAGGCAACGGTTGGAGGCAAGTGTTAGAGGCAAGTGTTAAAGGCAAGCGTTAGAGACAAGATTTGGAGGCAACGGTTGGGGGGAAATGTTAGAGGCAAGTGTTAGAGCCAAGTGTTAGAGGCAAGTGTTAGAGGCAAGAGTTAGAGAAATGTGTTAGAAGCAAGGGATGGAGGCAAGTGTTAGAGGCAAGAGTTAGAGGCAATTGATTGAGGCAAGTGTTAGAGGCAAGTGTTAGAGGCAAGGGACGGAGGCAAGGGGCAAGGGTTGGAGACAAGTGTTAGAGGCAACGGTTGGAGGCAAGTGTTAGAGACAAGTGTTAAAGGCAAGCGTTAGAGACAAGATTTGGAGGCAACGGTTGGAGGGAAATGTTAGAGGCAAGTGTTAGAGCCAAGTGTTAGAGGCAAGTGTTAGAGGCAAGAGTTAGAGAAAAGTGTTAGAAGCAAGGGATGGAGGCAAGTGTTAGAGGCAAGTGTTAGAGGCAATTGATTGAGGCAAGTGTTAGAGGCAAGTGTTAGAGGCAAGGGACGGAGGCAAGAGTTGGAGGCAACTGCTAGAGGCAAGTGTTAGAAGCAAGGGTTGGAGGCAAGAATTAGAGGCAAATGTTAGAGGCAAGGGTTGGAGGCAAGTGTTAGAGGCAAGGGATGGAGGCAAGTGTTAGAGGCAAGTGTTAGAGGCAAGGGTTGGAGGCAAGTGTTAGAGGCAAGGGATGTAGGCAAGTGTTAGATGCAAGTGTTAGAGGCAAGGGATGGAGGCAAGGGTTGGAGGCAAGTGTTAGAGGCAAGTGTTAGAGGCAAGGGTTGGAGGCAAGTGTTAGAGGCAAGTGTTAGAGGCAAAGCATGGAGGCAAGTGTTAGAGGCAAGGGATTGAGGCAAGTGTTACAGGCAAGGGATGGAGGCAAATGTTAGAGGCAAGTGTTAGAGGCAAGGGATGGAGGCAAGTGTTAGAGGCAAGTGTTAGAGGCAAGTGTTAGAAGCAAGGGTTGGAGGCAAGTGTTAGAGGCAAGGGATGAAGACAAGTGTTAAAGGCAAGTGTTAGAGGCAAGTGTTAGAATCAAGGGTTGGAGTCAAGTGTTAGAGGCAAGGGATGGAGGTAAGTGTTAGAGGCATGTGTTAGAGGCAAGGAATGGAGGCAAGTGTTAGAGGCAAGGGTTGAGGCAAGTGTTAGAGGCAAGTGTTAGAGGCAAGGCATGGAGGCAAGTGTTAGAGGCAAGGGTTTGAGGCAAGTGTTAGAGGCAAGGGATGGAGGCAAGTGTTAGAGGCAAGGGCTGGAGGCAAGTGTTAGAGGCGACGATTGGAGGCAAGTGTTAGGGGTAAGTGTTAGAGGCAAGGGTTGGAGGCAAGAGTTAGAGGCAAGGGATGGAGACAAGTGTTAGAGGCAAGGGTTGGAGGCAAGTGTTAGAAGCAAGTGTTAGAGGCAAGTGTTAGAGGTAAGTGTTAGAGGCAAGGAATTGAGGCAAGGGTTGGAGGCAAGTGTTAGAGGCAAGGCATGGAGGCAAGTGTTAGAGGCAAGGGTTTGAGGCAAGTGTTAGAGGCAAGGGATGGAGGCAAGTGTTAGAGGCAAGGGCTGGAGGCAAGTGTTAGAGGCGAGCATTGGAGGCAAGTGTTAGGGGTAAGTGTTAGAGGCAAGGGTTGGAGGCAAGAGTTAGAGGCAAGGGGTGGAGACAAGTGTTAGAGGCAAGGGTTGGAGGCAAGTGTTAGAATCAAGTGTTAGAGGCAAGTGTTAGAGGCAAGTATTAGAAGCAAGGGCTGGAGGCAAGTGTTAGAGGCAAGGGATGGAGGCAAGTGTTAGAGGCAAGTGTTAGAATCAAGGGTTGGAGGCAAGTGTTAGAGGCATGTGTTAGAGGCAAGGGATGGAGGCAAGTGTTAGAGGCAAGGGTTGAGGCAAGTGTTAGAGGCAAGTGTTAGAGGCAGGGTATGGAGGCAAGTGTTTGAGGCAAGGGTTTGAGGCAAGTGTTAGAGGCAAGGGATGGAGGCAAGTGTTAGAGGCAAGGGTAGGAGGCAAGTGTTAGAGGCAACGACTCGAGGCAAGTGTTAGGGGTAAGTGTTAGAGGCAAGGGTTGGAGGCAAGTGTTAGAGGCAAGGGATGGAGACAAGTGTTAGAGGCAAGGGTTGGAGGCAAGTGTTAGAGGCAAGTGTTAGAGGCAAGTGTTAGAGGTAAGTGTGAGAGGCAAGGAATTGAGGCAAAGGTTGGAGGCAAGTGTTAGAGGCAAGTGTTAGAGGCAAGTGTTAGAATCAAAAGTTGGAGGCAAGTGTTAGAGGCAAGGGATGAAGGCAAGTGTTAGAGGCAAGTGTTAGAGGCAGGCGTTAGAGGCAAGTGTTAGAGGCAAGTGTTACAGGCAAGGAATTGAGGCAAGGGTTGGAGGCAAGTGTTAGAAGCAAGTGATAGAATCAAGGGTTGGAGGCAAGTGTTAGAAGCAAGTGTTAGAGGCAACGGTTGGAGGGAAGTGTTAGAGGCAAGTGTTAGAGGCAAGTGTTAGAGACAAGGGTTGGAGGCAAGTGTTAGAGGCAAAGGCTAGAGGCAAGTGTTAGAGGCAAGTGTTAGAGGCAAGTGTTAGAGACAAGGGTTGGAGGCAAGTGTTAGAGGCAAAGGCTAGAGGCAAGTGTTAGAGACAAGTGTTAGAGGCAAGGGTTGGAGGCAAGGGTTAGAGACAAGTGTTAGAGGCAACGGTTGGAGGCAAGTGTTAGAGGCAAGTGTTAAAGGCAAGCGTTAGAGACAAGATTTGGAGGCAACGGTTGGGGGGAAATGTTAGAGGCAAGTGTTAGAGCCAAGTGTAAGAGGCAAGTGTTAGAGGCAAGAGTTAGAGAAAAGTGTTAGAAGCAAGGGATGGAGGCAAGTGTTAGAGGCAAGAGTTAGAGGCAATTGATTGAGGCAAGTGTTAGAGGCAAGTGTTAGAGGCAAGGGACGGAGGCAAGGGTTAGAGACAAGTGTTAGAGGCAACGGTTGGAGGCAAGTGTTAGAGGCAAGTGTTAAAGGCAAGCGTTAGAGACAAGATTTGGAGGCAACGGTTGGAGGGAAATGTTAGAGGCAAGTGTTAGAGCCAAGTGTTAGAGGCAAGTGTTAGAGGCAAGAGTTAGAGAAAAGTGTTAGAAGCAAGGTATGGAGGCAAGTGTTAGAGGCAAGTGTTAGAGGCAATTGATTGAGGCAAGTGTTAGAGGCAAGTGTTAGAGGCAAGGGACGGAGGCAAGGGTTGGAGGCAACTGCTAGAGGCAAGAGTTAGAAGCAAGGGTTGGAGGCAAGAATTAGAGGCAAATGTTAGAGGCAAGGGTTGGAGGCAAGTGTTAGAGGCAAGGGATGGAGGCAAGTGTTAGAGGCAAGTGTTAGAGGCAAGGGTTGGAGGCAAGTGTTAGAGGCAAGGGATGGAGGCAAGTGTTAGAGGCAAGTGCTAGAGACAAGGGATGGAGGCAAGGGTTGGAGGCAAGTGTTAGAGGCAAGTGTTAGAGGCAAGGGTTGGAGGCAAGTGTTAGAGGCAAGTGTTAGAGGCAAAGGATGGAGGCAAGTGTTAGAGGCAAGGGATGGAGGCAAGGGTTGGAGGAAAGTGTTAGAGGCAAGGGATTGAGACAAGTGTTACAGGCAAGGGATGGAGGCAAATGTTAGAGGCAAGTGTTAGAGGCAAGGGATGGAGGCAAGTGTTAGAGGCAAGTGTTAGAGGCAAGTGTTAGAGGCAAGTGTTAGAAGCAAGGGTTGGAGGCAAGTGTTAGAGGCAAGGGATGAAGACAAGTGTTAAAGGCAAGTGTTAGAGGCAAGTGTTAGAATCAAGGGTTGGAGTCAAGTGTTAGAGGCAAGGGATGGAGGCAAGTGTTAGAGGCATGTGTTAGAGGCAAGGAATGGAGGCAAGTGTTAGAGGCAAGGGTTGAGGCAAGTGTTAGAGGCAAGGGACGGAGGCAAGTGTTAGAGGCAAGGGCTGGAGGCAAGTGTTAGAGGCGACGATTGGAGGCAAGTGTTAGGGGTAAGTGTTAGAGGCAAGGGTTGGAGGCAAGAGTTAGAGGCAAGAGATGGAGACAAGTGTTAGAGGCAAGGGTTGGAGGCAAGTGTTAGAAGCAAGTGTTAGAGGCAAGTGTTAGAGGTAAGTGTTAGAGGCAAGGAATTGAGGCAAGGGTTGGAGGCAAGTGTTAGAGGCAAGGCATGGAGGCAAGTGTTAGAGGCAAGGGTTTGAGGAAAGTGTTAGAGGCAAGGGATGGAGGCAAGTGTTAGAGGCGACGATTGGAGGCAAGTGTTAGGGGTAAGTGTTAGAGGCAAGGGTTGGAGGCAAGAGTTAGAGGCAAGGGATGGAGACAAGTGTTAGAGGCAAGGGTTGGAGGCAAGTGTTAGAATCAAGTGTTAGAGGCAAGTGTTAGAGGCAAGTATTAGAAGCAAGGGTTGGAGGCAAGTGTTAGATGCAAGGGATGGAGGCAAGTGTTAGAGGCAAGTGTTAGAATCAAGGGTTGGAGGCAAGTGTTAGAGGCATGTGTTAGAGGCAAGGGATGGAGGCAAGTGTTAGAGGCAAGGGTTGAGGCAAGTGTTAGAGGCAAGTGTTAGAGGCAGGGTATGGAGGCAAGTGTTTGAGGCAAGGGTTTGAGGCAAGTATTAGAGGCAAGGGATGGAGGCAAGTGTTAGAGGCAAGGGTAGGAGGCAAGTGTTAGAGGCAACGACTCGAGGCAAGTGTTAGGGGTAAGTGTTAGAGGCAAGGGTTGGAGGCAAGTGTTAGAGGCAAGGGATGAAGACAAGTGTTAGAGGCAAGGGTTGGAGGCAAGTGTTAGAGGCAAGTGTTAGAGGCAAGTGTTAGAGGTAAGTGTGAGAGGCAAGGAATTGAGGCAAAGGTTGGAGGCAAGTGTTCGAATCAAAAGTTGGTGGCAAGTGTTAGAGGCAAGGGATGAAGGCAAGTGTTAGAGGCAAGTGTTAGAGGCAGGCGTTAGAGGCAAGTGTTACAGGCAAGTGTTACAGGCAAGGAATTGAGGCAAGGGTTGGAGGCAAGCGTTAGAAGCAAGTGATAGAATCAAGGGTTGGAGGCAAGTGTTAGAGGCAAGGGACGGAAGCAAGTGTTAGAGGCAACGATTGGAGGCAAGTGTTAGGGGTAAGTGATGGAGACAAGTGTTAGAGGCAAGGGTTGGAGGCAAGTGTTAGAGGCAAGTGATGGAGACAAGTGTTAGAGGCAAAAGTTGGAGGCAAGTGTTAGAGGCAACGATTGGAGGCAAGTGTTAGGGGTAAGTGATGGAGACAAGTGTTAGAGGCAATGGGTGGAGGCAAGTGTTAGAGGCAAGTGATGGAGACAAGTGTTAGAGGCAAGGGTTGGAGGCAAGTGTTAGAGGCAAGTGTTAGAATCAAGGGTTGGAGGCAAGTGTTAGAGGCAAGGGATGGATGCAAGTGTTAGAGGCAAGTGATAGAGGCAAGTGTTAGAGGCAAGTGTTAGAGGCAAGTGTTAGAGGCAAGTGTTAGAGACAAAGAATTGAGACAAGGGTTGAAGGCAAGTGTTAGAAGCAAGTGTTAGAATCAAGGGTTGGAGGCAAGTGTTAGAGGCAAGGGATGGAGGCAAGTGTTAGAGGCAAGTGTTAGAGGCAAGGGTTGGAGGCAAGTATTAGAGGCAACGGTTGGAGGCAAGTGTTAGGGGTAAGTGTTAGAAGCAAGGGTTGGAGGCAAGTGTTAGAGGCAAGTGTTACAGGCAAGTGTTAGAGGTAAGTGTTAGAGGCATGGAATTGAGGCAAGGGTTGGAGGCAAGTGTTAGAGGCAAGTGTTAGAATCAAAAGTTGGGGGCAAGTGTTAGAGGCAAATGATGGAGGCAAGTGTTAGAGGCAAGTGCTAGAGGCAAGTGTTAGAGACAAGGAATTGAGGCAAGGGTTGGAGGCAAATGTTAGAGGCAAGGGATGGAGGCAAGTGTTAGAGGCATGTGTTAGAGGCAAGGGATGGAGGCAAGTGTTAGAGGCAAGGGATGAGGCAAGTGTTAGAGGCAAGTGTTAGAGGCAAGGATGGAGGCAAATGTTAGAGGCAAGGGATGGAGGCAAGTGTTAAAGGCAAGGGTTGGAGGTGAGTCTTAGAGGCAACGGTTGGAGGCAAGTGTTAGGGGTGAGTGTTAGAGGCAAGGGTTGGAGGCAAGTGTTAGAGGCAAGGGATGGAGGCAAGTGTTAGAGGCATGTGTTAGAGGCAAGGGATGGAGGCAAGTGTTAGAGGCAAGGGATGGAGGCAAGTGTTAGAGGCAAGGGTTTGAGGCAAGTGTTAGAGGCAAGGATGGAGGCAAGTGTTAGAGGCAAGGGTTGGAGGCAAGTGTTAGGGGTAAGTCTTAGAAGCAAGGGTTGGAGGCAAGTGTTAGAGGCAAGTGTTAGAGGCAAGTGTTAGAGGTAAGTGTTAGAGACAAGGGATGGAGGCAAGTAATGGAGGCAAGTGTTAGAGGAGAGGGTTGGAGGCAAGTGTTAGAGCCAAGGGATTGAGGCAAGTGCCAGAGGCAAGTGTTAGAGGCAAGTGTTAGAGGCAAGGGTTGGAGGCAAGTGTTAGAGGCAAGTGTTTGAGGCAAGGGTTGGAGGCAAGGGATGGAGGCAAGTGTTACAAGCAAGCGTTAGAGGCAAGTTTTAGAGGTAAGGGATGGAGGCAAGTGTTAGAGGCAATGGTTGGAATCAAGTGTTAGAGGCAAGTGTTGATGGCAAATGTTAGAGGCAAGTGTTAGAGACAAGGGTTGGAGACAAGGGTTAGAGGCAAGGGATAGAGACAAGTGTTAGAGGCAAGGGTTGGTGGAAAGGGTTGGAGACAAGTGTTAGAGGCAATGGTTGGAGGCAAGGGATGGAGGCAAGTGTTAGAGGCAAATTTTAGAGACAAGGGATGGAGGCAAGTGTTAGAGGCAAGCGTTTGAGGCAAGCGTTAGAGGCAAGAGATGGAGGCAAGTGTTAGAGGCAAAGGATGGAGGCAAGTGTTAGAGGCAAGGGATGGAGGCAAGCGTTTGAGGCAAGCGTTAGAGGCAAGGGATTGAGGCAAATGTTACAGGCAAGGGATGGAGGCAAATGTTAGAGGCAAGTGTTAGAGGCAAGGGATGGAGGCAAGGAATGGAGGCAAGTGTTAGAGGAGAGGGTTGGAGGCAAGTGTTAGAGCCAAGGGATTGAGGCAAGTGCCAGAGGCAAGTGTTAGAGGCAAGTGTTAGAGGCAAGGGTTGGAGGCAAGTGTTAGAGGCAAGTGTTTGAGGCAAGGGTTGGAGGCAAGGGATGGAGGCAAGTGTTAGAGGCAAGTGTTAGAGGTAAGTGTTAGAGACAAGGGATGGAGGCAAGGAATGGAGGCAAGTGTTAGAGGAGAGGGTTGGAGGCAAGTGTTAGAGCCAAGGGATTGAGGCAAGTGCCAGAGGCAAGTGTTAGAGGCAAGTGTTAGAGGCAAGGGTTGGAGGCAAGTGTTAGAGGCAAGTGTTTGAGGCAAGGGTTGGAGGCAAGGGATGGAGG
Organism: Cherax quadricarinatus; assembly: GCF_038502225.1. Classification (NCBI taxonomy): domain Eukaryota; kingdom Metazoa; phylum Arthropoda; class Malacostraca; order Decapoda; family Parastacidae; genus Cherax; species Cherax quadricarinatus. The sequence goes on from NC_091317.1 coordinate 7,750,745, forward strand.
CAAGTGTTACAAGCAAGCGTTTGAGGCAAGTGTTAGAGGTAAGGGATGGAGGCAAGTGTTAGAGGCAAGGGTTGGAATCAAGTGTTAGAGGCAAGTGTTGATGGCAAATGTTAGAGGCTAGGGATGGAGGCAAGGGATGGAGGCAAATGTCAGAGGCAAGTGTTAGAGACAATGGTTGGAGACAAGGGTTAGAGGCAAGGGATAGAGGCAAGTGTTAGAGACAAGTGTTAGAGGCAAGGGTTGGTGGAAAGGGTTGGAGACAAGTGTTAGAGGCAATGGTTGGAGGCAAGGGATGGAGGCAAGTGTTAGAGGCAAATGTTAGAGACAAGGGATGGAGGCAAGTGTTAGAGGCAAGCGTTTGAGGCAAGCGTTAGAGGCAAGAGATGGAGGCAAGTGTTAGAGGCAAAGGATGGAGGCAAGTGTTAGAGGCAAGGGATGGAGGCAAGGGTTGGAGGAAAGTGTTAGAGGCAAGGGATTGAGGCAAATGTTACAGGCAAGGGATGGAGGCAAATGTTAGAGGCAAGTGTTAGAGGCAAGGGATGGAGGCAAGGAATGGAGGCAAGTGTTAGAGGAGAGGGTTGGAGGCAAGTGTTAGAGCCAAGGGATTGAGGCAAGTGCCAGAGGCAAGTGTTAGAGGCAAGTGTTAGAGGCAAGGGTTGGAGGCAAGTGTTAGAGGCAAGTGTTTGAGGCAAGGGTTGGAGGCAAGGGATGGAGGCAAGTGTTAGAGGCAACTGATGGAGGCAAGTGTTAGAGGCAACGGATGGAGGCAAGTGTGAGAGACAAGGGATGGAGGCAAGGGTTAGAGGCAAGTGCTAGAGGCAAGTGTTAGAGGCAAGTGATGGAGGCAAGGGTTGGAGGCAAGTGTTACAAGCAAGCGTTAGAGGCAAGTGTTAGAGGTAAGGGATGGAGGCAAGTGTTAGAGGCAAGGGTTGGAATCAAGTGTTAGAGGCAAGTGTTGATGGCAAATGTTAGAGGCTAGGGATGGAGGCAAGGGATGGAGGCAAATGTCAGAGGCAAGTGTTAGAGACAAGAGGGGTTGGAGACAAGGGTTAGAGGCAAGGGATAGAGGCAAGTGTTAGAGACAAGTGTTAGAGGCAAGGGTTGGTGGAAAGGGTTGGAGACAAGTGCTAGAGGCAATGGTTGGAGGCAAGGGATGGAGGCAAGTGTTAGAGGCAAATTTTAGAGACAAGGGATGGAGGCAAGTGTTAGAGGCAAACGTTTGAGGCAAGCGTTAGAGGCAAGGGATGGAGGCAAGTGTTAGAGGCAAAGGATGGAGGCAAGTGTTAGAGGCAAGGGATGGAGGCAAGGGTTGGAGGAAAGTGTTAGAGGCAAGGGATTGAGGCAAATGTTACAGGCAAGGGATGGAGGCAAATGTTAGAGGCAAGTGTTAGAGACAAGGGATGGAGGCAAGTGTTAGAGGCAAGTGTTAGAGGCAAGTGTTAGAAGCAAGGGTTGGAGGCAAGTGTTAGACGCAAGGGATGAAGGCAAGTGTTAAAGGCAAGTGTTAGAGGCAAGTGTTAGAATCAAGGGTTGGAGTCAAGTGTTAGAGGCAATGGATGGAGGCAAGTGTTAGAGGCAAGGGATGGAGGCATGTGTTAGAGGCAAGGAATGGAGGCTAGTGTTAGAGGCAAGGGTTGAGGCAAGTGTTAGAGGCAAGTGTTAGAGGCAAGGCATGGAGGCAAGTGTTATGGGCAAGGGTTTGAGGCAAGTGTTAGAGGCAAGGGATGGAGGCAAGTGTTAGAGGCATGGGCTGGAGGCAAGTGTTAGAGGCGACGATTGGAGGCAAGTGTTAGGGGTAAGTGTTAGAGGCAAGGGTTGGAGGCAAGTGTTAGATGCAAGGGATGGAGACAAGTGTTAGAGGCAAGGGTTGGAGGCAAGTTTTAGAAGCAAGTGTTAGAGGCAAGTGTTAGAGGTAAGTGTTAGAGGCAATGAATTGAGGCAAGGGTTGGAGGCAAGTGTTAGAGGCAAGTGTTAGAGGCAAGTATTAGAAGCAAGGGTTGGTGGCAAGTGTTAGAGGCAAGGGATGGAGGCAAGTGTTAGAGGCAAGTGTTAGAATCAATGGTTGGAGGCAAGTGTTAGAGGCATGTGTTAGAGGCAAGGGATGGAGGCAAGTGTTAGAGGCAAGGGTTGAGGCAAGTGTTAGAGGCAAGTGTTAGAGGCAGGATATGGAGGCAAGTGTTTGAGGCAAGGGTTTGAGGCAAGTGTTAGAGGCAAGGGATGGAGGCAAGTGTTAGAGGCAAGGGTAGGAGGCAAGTGTTAGAGGCAACGATTCGAGTCAAGTGTTAGGGGTAAGTGTTAGAGGCAAGGGTTGGAGGCAAGTGTTAGAGGCAAGGGATGGAGACAAGTGTTAGAGGCAAGGGTTTGAGGCAAGGGATGGAGGCACACATAAGGGGGATTACCAACAGACCCCTGGCAGTCTTCAAGCTGGCACTGGACAAGCACCTAAAGTCAGTTCCTGATCAGCCGGGCTGTGGCTCGTATGTGGGTTTGCGTGCAGCCAGCAGCAACAGCCTGGTTGATCAGGCTCTGATCCACCAGGAGGCCTGGTCACAGACCGGGCCGCGGGGGCGTTGACCCCCGGAACTCTCTCCAGGTAAACTCCAGGTAAGGGTTTGAGGCAAGGGTTGAAAGCAAGGGTTGGAGGCAAGCGTTAGAGGCAAGGGTTGGAGGAAGGGTTGGAGGGAAGGGCTGGAGGCAAGGGTTTGAAGCAAGCGTTGGAGGCAAGTGTTAGAGGCAAGGGTTTGAGGCAAGAGTTGGAGGTAAGGGTTGGAGCCAAGGGATGAAGGCAAGGTTTTAGGCAAGGGTTGGAGGCGAGGGTTGGAGGCAAGGGTTTGAGGGAAGGGCTGGAGGCAAGGGTTTGAAGCAAGAGTTGGAGGCAATTGTTAGAGGCAAGGGTTCGAGTCAAGGGTTGGAGGCAAGGGCTGGAGGCAAGTGTTAGAGGCAAGGGTTTGAAGCAAGGGTTGGAGCCAAGGGATGGAAGCAAGGGTTGGAGGCAAGGGTTGGAGGCAAGGGTTGTAGGCAAGGGCTGGAGGCAAGTGTTCGAGGCAAATGTTGGAGGCAAGTGTTGGACGCAAGGTTTGGAGGCAAGTGTTGGAGGCAAGTGTTGGAGGCAAGTGTTGGAGGCAAGGTTTGGAGGCAAGGGTTGGAGGCAAGTGTTGGAGGCAAGTGTTGGAGGCAAGGTTTGGAGGCAAGTGTTGGAGGCATGTGTTGGAGGCAAGGATTGGAGGCAAGGATTGGAGGCAAGGGTTGGAGGCAAGGGTTGGAGGCAAGGGTTGGAGGCAAGGGTTGGAGACAAGAGTTGGAGGCAAGTGTTGGAGGCAAATGTTGGAGGCAAGTGTTGGACGCAAGGTTTGGAGGCAAGTGTTGGAGGCAAGTGTTGGAGGCAAGTGTTGGAGGCAAGGTTTGGAGGCAAGGGTTGGATGCAATTGTTGGAGGCAAGGTTTGGAGGCAAGGGTTGGAGGCAAGTGTTGGAGGCAAGTGTTGGAGGCAAGGTTTGGAGGCAAGTGTTGGAGGCAAGGATTGGAGGGTTGGAGGCAAGGGTTGGAGGCAAGGGTTGGAGGCAAGGTTTGGAGGTTGGAGGCAAGGGTTGGAGGGCAAGGTTGGAGGCAAGGGTTGGAGGCAAGGGTTGGAGGGGTTGGAGGCAAGGTTGGAGGCAAGGGTTGGAGGCAAGTGTTGGAGGCAGGCAATGGTTGGAGGCAAGGGTTGGAGGCAAGGGTTTTGGAGGAGGCATGTGTTGGAGGGCAAGGGTTGGAGGCAAGGGTTGGGCAAGGCAAGTGTTGGAGGCAAGGGTTGGAGGCAAGGGTTGGAGGCAGGCAAGTGTTGGAGGGTTGGAGGCAAGGGTTTGGAGGCAAGGTGGAGGCAAGGGTTGGAGGCAAGGGTTGGAGGCAAGGGTTGGAGGCAAAGGCAAGGGTTGGAGGCAAGGGTGTTGGAGGCAAGGGTTAGAGGCAAGGGTTGGAGGCAAGGGTTGGAGGCAATGGTTGGAGGCAAGGGTTGGAGGCAAGGGTTGGAGGCAAGGGTTGGAGGCAAGGGTTGGAGGCAAGGGTTGGAGGCAAGGGTTGGAGGCAAGGGTTGGAGGCAAGGGTTGGAGGCAAGGGTTGGAGGCAAGGGTTGGAGGCAAGGGTTGGAGGCAAGGGTTGGAGACAAGAGTTGGAGGCAAGTGTTCGAGGCAAATGTTGGAGGCAAGTGTTGGACGCAAGGTTTGGAGGCAAGTGTTGGATGCAAGTGTTGGAGGCAAGGTTTGGAGGCAAGGGTTGGATGCAATTGTTGGAGGCAAGGTTTGGAGGCAAGGGTTGGAGGCAAGTGTTGGAGGCAAGTGTTGGAGGCAAGGTTTGGAGGCAAGTGTTGGAGGCAAGTTTTGGAGGCAAGTGTTGGAGGCAAGGATTGGAGGCAAGGTTTGGAGGCAAGTGTTGGAGGCAAGGGTTGGAGGCAAGTGTTGGAGGCAAGTGTTGGAGGCAAGGTTTGGAGGCAAGTGTTGGAGGCAAGTTTTGGAGGCAAGTGTTGGAGGCAAGTGTTGGAGGCAAGGTTTGGAGGCAAGTGTTGGAGGCAAGGGTTGGAGGCAAGTGTTGGAGGCAAGGGTTGGAGGCAAGGGTTGGAGGCAAGGGTTGGAGGCAAGGGTTGGAGGCAAGGGTTGGAGGCAAGGGTTGGAGGCAAGGGTTGGAGGCAAGGGTTGGAGGCAAGGGTTGGAGGCAAGGGTTGGAGGCAAGGGTTGGAGGCAAGGGTTGGAGGCAAGTGTTGGAGGCAAGGGTTGGAGGCAAGGGTTGGAGGCTCGAGCTATTATGCGTAGGTGAAATTTTCTTGTCTTCAACTAACTTCTTTCTGAAGATTTTCATGTTTATCATCTGAACGACTTAACAGGACAGCCTAAAAATTTTAGCTCTGGTGAACTATAACATGCAGATGTTGTCTTCTCGCATGAATAATCCCAATTTTGATTTCCATGCACCTGTCTTAGGCTCTTCTGGTTGGCTTGAAACGTTAAATACTGGTGTCTCCTACTGGAGGAATGTTGACACTGTCAGTGGAATGTATAGGTGCCAATTTGCCATTTTTACTATATAAATTGGACTGAAACATTTTCCATTAAACATTTGATTAATGTTACTAAATGGATGACACATTTAGGTTTAGGCTTTGTAGGTGCAAAATTTCTGTATTTTCTAACCTAGTTAATAGTTGAAATTGTTGGCTTTTGTACCAGTGCTGAGGAATGTAGCATCTGGATACTTGTGAGTTCATTACCTTGTACCTAGTTCAGCCATCAAAACTTTGGAGCCCGGTCCCTGGACCCATTACGTACCTCTGTAATCTGTAAATGCCTTTGTAACTTGTCATGATTGTGACTAGACCTACCTGGAGTTCATTACCTTTGTAAATTGTGAGTTCATTACCTTTGTAAATTGTGAATTCATTACCTCTGTAACTTGCTCAGCTATCAAAACTTTGAGTCCAGTCCCTGGACCCATTATGTGCCTCTGTAATCTTTTGACTACCGCCCACAGGATGGGTATGGGGTGCATAATAAACATATTAAACTAACTGGTCTCTTTTTGGTTTTAGTTCTAATCTGTTTTTGTCCTCAAATGAAGTTTATTCTTCATTTTATTAAAAAAGGTGTTCCATAAAACAACAGGAGAATGTCTCTCCTAGTCAGACATCATTGCCTGACATCTCTGGGTTATCCTGGCTTATATCTACTTAATGGTATTTGTATGTACCCGTCACACCTGTGTGCCCTCAAAGCCACTGTAACAAACGTTTATGTTATTTATCAAAAGCTTAAGTAAAAGTAACTAAATCGCTGGTCAATCTTACCTATAGAAAGTTTGGATTTATTTTGGCCTGTGTAGGTCTGAGATTTCTGTTTTTATTGAAGAAATTGAAAAATTTAAATACTGGTTTTGATAAGTTAATTTGTGAGTTTCGCATCCGATTGGCTTCTAACCTTCATCCCGACAACTTGATAATGCCAAGTCTCTGCGGGTTCAAACTTAGTGTGAGAATATAGTGGGATATTGACACATGTTACATAACTACAGAATGCCTCTTCAGTTCTTTCCTGGTGCAAAGTTTGAATTTGTGCTGGGTTGCTTTTATTAAAGAATGGGTCATTAGTTTTCACGTCACAATTTGTGTATGCATCTTCATTTTCACTAAAATCTTCAGTGTTAATATTTAACAATATTACAAACGTACACAGCACTGTACACTACGTCTTTCACGTGTGCTAAGTCACAGGGGACTGTGATTATGTAATACGGGGATACCTCTCTCGGATCGTGCAGTGACCGTGGATTCAAGTGTAAGTATGAGTCCAAGAGGCTACAAACCAGTTTTCCCGGTCAACATAAAGTCCACACACCATAATTTAACCTTTCATTTTGCCCACCTGGTCTACTATCTTTAAAACTAAAAGTACCACCTTCCCCCTCATGCTATTCTCGTTTTACACGCACACACACACACACCACACACACACACACACACACACACACACACACACACACACACACACACAAACACACACACACACAACACACACACACACACACACACAAACACTACACACACACACACACTCACACACAAACACTCACACACAAACACTCACACACAAACACTCACACACTAACACTCACACACAAACACTCACACACAAACACTCACACACAAACACTCACACACAAACACTCACACACAAACACTCACACACAAACACTCACACACAAACACTCACACACAAACACTCACACACAAACACTCACACACAAACACTCACACACAAACACTCACACACAAACACTCACACACAAACATATATATATATATATATATATATATATATATATATATATATATGTATATATATATATATATATATATATATATATATATATATATATATATATATATATATATATATATATATATATATATATATATATATATATATATATATGTATATATATATATACATCGTGCCGAATAGGTAAAACGTGCGTTTTTGGCTTAAATAGCAACGCTCTTCTTACCGAATAATGCAAGCGAAAATTTGTTTATACAATAATTTCGTAAAAATAATACTGAACCTAACGAAAAAATATTTCATTGTGTTTGTTTATTATTAAATTATTGTAAAATTATCTAAAATATATGTCGTTGGATTAAATTTCGCTTGTTATAATAATTTAGGTAAGTTTTCTCAGGTTCTTTTCGTACAAAATTATTAATTTTTTACATTAACATAAATGAAAAAATATATCTTAAAACGTGTAAGAGAAAATTTTAGAAAAGACTTAGTTATAAATGAGTTCTTGCTAATTGACTAATTTTACCTATTCGGTACGACATACCATACCACGGGTGGGGTTAGAACCCGCGATCAGTCACAAAACTTCAGACCGACGCGTTAGCCACTGGACCAGCTCGTTACAATAAGATTCGTCCAACTAGGTATATTTTATTGTAGCTAGCTTGTCAAGTGGTTAACGCGTCGGTCTGGAGTTTTGTGACTGATCGCGGGTTCTAACCCCACCCGTGGTATGGTTTGTTTGCAGTCGTGTCATTACGACTTCGTGAGTTACACTGGTATGTTGTCTGTCCCACGCCTGGTATTGTGTTCGTTCACCGACAGTCGTTCACTACGACTTATTTTGGGGTTTATGAGTTCATGGTTATCAAAGGTTTTCATTATTGCTAAAGTTGCCACATCATCGCGTCGTGTTATGAATGCAGTTTGCTCGATCTCTGAAAAAAAAAATCTACGTTCACCTTCCTAAGGATAAAAACTGGTCTTCAGTACATGGTGAAGCTGTCTTGTGCTCCCGCCATGGATGTGTGTACTCACCTATTTCTGGTTTCAGGGGTCGATTCACAGCTCCTGGCCCCTTCTCTTAGCTGATCACTACTAGGTCCACTCTCTCACTGCTCCAAGAGCTTCATCGTACCTCTTCTTAAAGCTATGTATGGATCCTGCCTCCACTATTTCACGTTCCAGATTGTTCCACTTCCTGACAACTCTATGACTGAAGAAATACTTCATTGTGTGTGTGTGTGTGTGTGTGTGTGTGTGTGTGTGTGTGTGTGTGTGTGTGTGTGTGTGTGTGTGTGTGTGTGTGTGTGTGTGAATGTGTGTGTGTTTGTGTGTGTGTGTGTGTGTGTGTGTGTGTGTGTGTGTGTGTGTGTGTGTGTGTGTGTGTGTGTGTGTGTGTGTGTGTGTGTGTGTATTCACCTAGTTATATTCACATAATTGTGGTTGCAAGGGTCGAGTTACAGTTCCTGGCCCCACCTTTTCACTGGCCGCTACTAGGTCACTCTTCCTGCTCCATGAGCTGTATCATACCTCTTCTTAAAGCTATATATGGATCCTACCTCCAGTACATCATTACCCAGACTATTCCACTTCCTAACAACTTTGTGGTTAAAGAAATACTTCCTAACATCCCTGTGGTTCATCTGAGTCTTCAACTTCCAACTGTGACCCCTTGTTGCTGTGTCCCATCTCTGGAACATCCTGTCTGTCCACCTTGTCGATTCCTCTCAGTATTTCGTTATCATATCCCCCTTATCTCTCCTGCCTTCCAGGGTCGTCAAGTCGATTTCCCTTAACCTCTCTCTCGTAGGACATACACCTTAGCTCCGGGACTAGTCTTGTTGCAAACCTTTGCATTGTCTCTAGTTTCCATACATGCTTGGCTAGGTGAGGGTTTCAAACTGGCGCTGCATACTCCAATATGGGCCTAACTTACACAGTGTACAGGGGTCCTGAATAACTCCTTATTTAGATGTCGGAGTGCTGTTCTTAGGTAAGCCAGGTGCCCGTATGCTGCAGCAGTTATTTGGTTGATGTGTACCTCAGGAGATATGCCCTGTATTATACTCACCCCAAGATCCTTTTCCTTGAGTGAGGTTTGTAGGCTCTGGCCCCCTAAATTGTATTCCGTCTGTGGTCTTCTTTGCCCTTCCCCAGTCTTTGTGACTTTGTACTTGGTGGGGTTGAACTCCAGAAGCCAGTTGCTGGACCAGGCCTGCAGCCTGGTCCTGCAACTGGCTGGTCCTTGTCCGATTGAATTTTTCTCAACTCCACATGTCAACTTCCGTCATGTCGTTCATAAATACCAGAAACAGCACCGGTCCTAGGATTGATCTCTGTGGCACCCCTCCGGTTACCGGCGCCCACTCTGACACCTCGCCACGTACCATGATTCACTGTTGTCTTCCTGACAGGTATTCTCTGATCCATTGTAGTTCTTTCCCTGTTATCCTTGCCTGATCCTCCAGCTTTTGCACTAATCTCGTGTGTGGAACTGTGTCAAACGCCTTCTTACAGTTCAAGAAAATGCAATCTACCTACCCCACTCTCTCTTTTGTCTTACTGCCGTTACCCTGTCATAGAACTCCAGTAGGTTTGTGACGCAGGATTGTGTGTGTGTGTGTGTGTGCGTATGTGTGTGTGTGTGTGTGTGTGTGTGTGTGTGTGTGAATATGTGTGTGTGTGTGTGTGTGTGTGTGTGTGTGTATACTCACCTTTGTGTGTGTGTGTGTGTGTGTGTGTGTGTGTGTGTGTGTGTGTACTCACCTATTTGTACTCACCTATTTGTGGTTGCAGGGGTCGAGTCTTAGCTCCTGGCCCCGCCTCTTCACCGGTTGCTACTGGGCCCTCTCTCTCCCCGCTCCATGAGCTTTATCAAACCTCGTCTTAAAACTGTGTATGGTTCCTGCCTCCACTACGTCATTTTCTAGGCTATTCCACTGCCTTACAACTCTATGACTGAAGAAATACTTCCTACTATCTCTCTGACTCATTTGTGTCTTCAACTTCCAATTGTGGCCTCTTGTTTCTGTGTCCCCTCCCTGGAACATCCTGTCTTTGTCCACCTTGTCTATTCCACGCAGTATTTTATATGTCGTTATCATGTCTCCCCTGACCCTCCTGTCCTCCAGTGTCGTCAGGCCGATTTCCCTTAATCTTTCTTCATAGGACATTCTCCTTAGCTCTGGAACTAACCTTGTCGCAAACCTTTGTACTTTCTCTAGTTTCTTGACGTGCTTTATCAAGTGCGGGTTCCAAACAGGTGCTGCATACTCCAGTATGGGCCTGACATACACGGTGTACAGTGTCTTGAATGATTCCTTACTAAGGTATCGGAATGCTGTTCTCAGGTTTGCCAGGCGCCCATATGCTGCAGCAGTTATCTGATTGATGTGTGCTTCCGGAGACATGCTCGGTGTTATACTCACCCCAAGATCTTTCTCCTTGAGTGAGGTTTGCAGTCTTTGGCCACCTAGCCTATACTCTGTCTGTGGTCTTCTGTGCCCTTCCCCTATCTTCATGACTTTGCATTTGGCAGGATTAAATTCGAGAAGCCATTTGCTGGACCAGGTGTCCAGTCTGTCCAGGTCTCTTTGAAGTCCTGCCTGGTCCTCATCAGATTTAATTCTCCTCATTAACTTCACATCATCTGCAAACAGGGACACTTCTGAGTCTAACCCTTCCATCATGTCGTTCACATATACCAAAAATAGCACTGGTCCTAGGACCGACCCCTGTGGGACCCCGCTCGTCACAGGTGCCCACTGTGATACATCATTACGTACCATGACTCGTTGTTGCCTCCCTGTCAGGTATTCTCTGATCCATTGCAGTGCCCTTCCTGTTATATGCGCCTGATGCTCTAGCTTCTGCACTAATCTCTTGTGAGGAACTGTGTCAAAGGCCTTCTTGCAGTCCAAGAAGATGCAATCAACCCACCCCTCTCTCTCGTGTCTTACTTCTGTTATTTTATCATAAAACTCCAGAAGGTTTGTGACACAAGATTTGCCTTCCGTGAATCCGTGCTGGTTGGCATTTATACTCTTGTTCCGTTCCAGGTGCTCCACCACTCTCCTCCTGATAATCTTCTCCATAATTTTGCATACTATACACGTCAATGACACAGGTCTATAGTTTAGTGCCTCTTTTCTGTCTCCTTTTTTAAAAATGGGAACTACATTTGCCGTCTTCCATACCTCAGGTAGTTGCCCAGTTTCCAGGGACGTGTTGAAGATTGTGGTAAGTGGCACGCACAACATATCTGCTCCCTCTCTAAGGACCCACGGGGAGATGTTGTCCGGTCCCATTGCCTTTGAGGTATCGATGTCCCTTAGCAGTTTCTTCACCTCCTCCTCATCTGTATGTATGTCGTCCAACACTTGTTGGTGTATTCCTTGCTGGTGTCCCCATCTGGTCTGTCCCCCCAGAGTCCTTCCTGTCTCTACTGTAAATACTTCCTTAAATCTTGTGTTGAGCTCCTCACATACCTCTTGATCGTTTCTTGTGAGTTCTCCACCTTCTTTCCTCAGCCTTATCACCTGGTCCTTGACTGTTGTCTTCCTCCTAATGTGGCTATACAGCAGTTTCGGGTCAGATTTGACTTTCGATGCTATGTCGTTTTCATACTGTCGCTGGGCCTCCCTCCTTATCTGTGCATACTCGTTTCTGGCTCTTCTACTAATCTCCTTGTTTTCCTGGGTCCTATGCCTCCTGTACCTTTTCCATTCTCTGTTGCACTTAGTTTTTGCCTCCCTACACCTTCGGGTAAACCAAGGACTCGTTTTGGTCTTCCTATTATTTCTGTTTCCCTTGGGAACAAAACTTTCCTCTGCCTCCTTGCACTTTGTTGCCACATATTCCATCATCTCGTTTACTGATTTTCCTACCATTTCTCTGTCCCACTGAACCTCCTGCAGGAAGTTTCTCATACCTGTGTAGTCCCCCCTTTTATAGTTTGGCCTGTCCCCTTCAGTTCCTGTTACCTTCTCCACTTGTAACTCTACTATATAGTCAAAACTCAGAACCACGTGATCGCTAGCTCCAAGGGGCCTCTCGTAAGTGATGTCCTCAATGTCTGAACTGCTCAGGGTGAACACAAGATCCAGTCTTGCTGGTTCATCCTCCCCTCTCTCTCTGGTTGTGTCCCTGACATGTTGATGCATGAGGTTTTCAAGTACCACATCCATCATCTTGGCTCTCCATGTTTCGGGACCCCCATGTGGCTCCAGGTTTTCCCAGTCGATCTCCCTGTGGTTGAAATCGCCCATTACCAGTAACTTTGCTCTGCTCGAGTGAGCTCTTCTTGCCACCTCAGCCAGTGTGTCCACCATCACCCTGTTGTTTTCTTCGTACTCCTCTCTTGGCCTCCTGCAGTTCTGTGGTGGGTTATACATCACTCCAATGACTACTTTATGTTCTCCGGACTGAATTGTACCTACAATGTAGTCTCTTTCTCCAATCATGTCCATGCCTTCCATTTCCTCAAATCCCCATCGGTGTTTTATGAGCAGTGCAACCCCTCCTCCCCCTCTACTCCTTCTATCTTTCCTCAGGATCTGATATCCTGTTGGGAAGATTGTGTCTGTTATTGTCTCAGTGAGTTTTGTTTCTGTGACTGCTATGATGTCTGGGGATTTTTCACTGATTCTTTCGTTCCACTCCTCATGTTTATTCGTTATTCCATCCGCGTTTGTGTACCAAACCTTCAGTTTCTTTTCTATCATTGTGGTCATGCAAGAATATTGGGGTTGGGGGAGCGAGAGCCTTGGTGGGGGCCTATATGGGGCTGTGGTGTAGGTGGGGTTTGTGTTGTGGGGGGTGGGGTCAGAATGCCCATAAGGGACAGCTGTTGGGGTGAGGTTTGTGATATGGGGGTTGGTGGCAGAGGGAACAGTGAGTGGGTTGTAGTATAGGTTGCTCAGTTGCGTTGGGAATGTCGCGGTTGGAGTCTTTTGGTGGGAGATTCTGTGGGGTGTGTTTGCCCTTCCTCCTGTGTCTGGGTCCTGCTCATTTTCGTCATTGCTTCTCGTTCCTCCTTGCGTCTCTGTACCCTCTCTTTCAGTGTAGTCCTTTCTTCTTGTGTTCTGTCGCGGTCGAGGTATACTCTCTGGTACCCCTCTTTGTCCCTCAGTCTTGCTTTCTCTTGCAGAATCCTGGTTCGAACTGATTCTTCCTTGAAAGTTACTCTGACAGGCCGTATCCTTCCACTCGCAAACCACCCAATTCTCTGAAAATTTGTCACCTGGGTCATATCGCCCTCCCCTATTGTTTTCATGATGCCTTCAATCATTTTTTTCTCCTCCTGTTTTATTTCTTCAAAGTTGTCCCCCTTGGCTTCTTGGAGCCTGTACACAAAAACTGACCTCGCCCTTTCCTCCTCCCACTGAGTCTCCATCTGCTTCCTCTGAGGCATTTTATTTCCTTCCATTGACATGTTCTTGCCTTCAGTCCCTGTCATATCTGAAACTTCTATTCTCAGTGAACTGTCTTTCCTGACCAGCTGTCCCTTGCTACTGCAGTTGGCTGTTAGAATCTCTGCATATAGCATACCTTCATTGTCTTCGGACCTGTCGTTTGATCTTAGTGTGCTCGTCGTCTTTTCCCTGGCCCCACGTGGGTCTGATAGGGCCTTCGTGTACGGCATGTCTCCATTGTTGCTTACCGTCCCCTTGTCTGTGCCTGACTTTGAATTTCCTGATGTCACATCTGAATTGTCATTTGTCTCTCTAATCTGTTTCAGGCTTTGCAGTTTCTCTTCTAAGCACTGTATCCTAGCTTCTGCTGCTAAGACCTGTACTTCCCACTTCCTGCACTCTTCAGCTATCCGCTCCTTCATTTTCTTACCAAGCTCTACTATCTTCCTTCCCCACTCTTCCTCCCTTTTTCGGAGCTCTAACTCCCAGTCTTTCCTCCCTGGTTCGTCTACCAGATCTCTGGTTTTCCGTCCTCTAAGGCCACCCATTTTTTTTTTTTTTTACCACAGAAGGCTAGAGGAGGGAGAGGGTGCGAGGGGGAGAGAGAAAGGGTAGAAAGAGGGAGAGAGAGGAGAGAGAAAGGGTAGAAAGAGGGAGAGAGAGGAGAGAATATGGAGGTGAGGGATAAGACCAAGGGGGAGAGAGAGAAATGTGAGGGGGGAGAGAAAGGGTAGAGGGAGAAAGAGAGGGAGAGGGAGAGGGAGAGAAAGAGAGAGAGAGGGAGAAAGGAGGGCGAGGGAAAAGGCTATGAGAGAGAGAAATGGAGAGATGGAGAGAGAAGCCTATAGAGAGAGAGGAGGGTGAGAGATAGGGTTATGGGAGTGAGGGAGAGAGAGGGAGAGAGAGAGGGAGAGAGAGAGGGAGAGAGAGAGGGAGAGAGAGAGGGAGAGAGAGTGGGAGAGAGAGAGGGAGAGAGAGAGAGAGAGAGAGAGAGAGAGAGAGAGAGAGAGAGAGAGAGAGTAGGGGAAGGGGAGGGAAAAAGGCTGTGAGAGAGAGAAACGCGAGGGAAGGAAAAGATAGAAGGGAGGAGGGAGTGAAGGCAACAGCGGGGAGGGGAAAGGTTTGTGGGGGAGGGAAAGGTGTGTGGGGGGGTGAGGGGACGCGGTCAAATTCCAAGGATCAGCTGTGTGTACTCACCTAGTTGTGGTTTCAGGGGTCGAGACTCAGCTCCTGGCCCCGAGTGTATGTGTGTGCGCGCGTGTGTGTGTGTGAGCACGTCAGTTGTTTATGTCCCAGACATACAATTCACCTCTGTGTATCCGTAATACTAATACGATACCATTAACACTGAGAGTAATTCTAATAATTATAATACTAGTGTGTGTTAACAAGTCATTCTTTCACCCAGTTATGTACTACCTTTTACTACATGTGTACCCAATACTTGCTTCTCAGATTGTACTGTCTTTGTGTCCTAAAACATTATCTCTCGAAACTGTTGTCAGGGCTGTAGTCCCATTAGCCACGACTTAATCCTCCTGCCTATTCCTTGCTCCTACAAATTTTATCTTCCTACTACTGCTAGGTGTTGTGTGTATGAAAATCCCTCTGGAGCAGGGTTTAGATAGCGAGCTACCAGTGATCGTAGCGCCGGCGCTACTACTCAAAACTTCCTGCCAACCACAAACAGGTGATTTGTACGTTACTCCTCAGAGGGGACGTCCATCCAGATGCCTGATGTACGATGCTTGCTGTACGATGCTCGCTGTACGATGACTCGTGCACCTCGCCCTTCCGCCTCTGACTTCTTCAACTATTCTTTTCTCGTTGCCCTTTTGAGTCCTCATTTACCACACTTATCACTTGTATACTTCTACTTTTATAATTTACACTTCACTTTTGGTAAGTACACTTCTTATTTGTGATGACACCCAACCTGTTATGGCGGCGCTACTCCCTCAGGCCTACTGCTGCCACCACTTCTGCTTATATATATTTATGTATATATATATATATATATATATATATATATATATATATATATATATATATATATATATATATATATATATATATACATATATATATATATATATATATATATATATATATATATATATATATATATATATATATATATATATATATATATATATATATATATATATATATATATATCCCCTTTCTGGCTAGCTTGTTCACTCTGTGTGCTACATCACAGTTTGTCGTTAGCCACCCTCTCTTAATTCTATTTGATCTTGTGTGATCTGTGTGTGTGTGTGTGTGTGTGTGTGTGTGTGTGTGTGTGTGTGTGTGTGTGTGTGTGTGTGTGTGTGTGTGTGTGTGTGTGTGTGTGTGTGTATTTGTGTGTGTGTGTGTGTGTGTGTGTGTGTGTGTGTGTGTGTGTGTGTGTGTGTGTGTGTGTGTGTGTGTGTGTGTGTGTGTGTGTGTGTGACCTGCTTTTCGCCAGGATGTGAGGGTCAAGTTGCCTTTCCGTAACTAATAATTATCCTAGCTACTTGTTACTCTTTTCGTAACCACCAAGAATCATAGCTACCCATTACGTCAGTGCTGCCGAGCAGTGGTAAGCGGTAGTTTACTATGCTGAAGAACTTCATGCGTGTTCTTCTTCCAGTGAACTGCAGCTCCAACCAACATCTCCATTCAAAGCAGGTGAAATCGCAGATCTAGAGAGTGTACAGAGATCCTTTACTGCACGTATAAGTTCTGTCAAGCACCTTAACTACTGGGAACGCTTGAAAGCACTTGACTTGTACTCGTTAGAACGCAGGAGGGAGAGATATATCATAATCTACACTTGGAAAATCTTGGAAGGAATGGTCCCAAATCTGCACACAGAAATCACTCCCTACGAAAGTAAAAGACTGGGCAGGCGATGCAAAATGCCCCCAATAAAAAGTAGGGGCGCCATTTGTACACTAAGGGAAAACACCGTAAGTGTCCGGGGCCCAAAACTGTTCAACAGCCTCCCATCAAGCATTAGGGGAATTGCCAATAAACCCCTGGCTGCCTTCAAGAGAGAGCTGGACAGATACCTAAAGTCAGTGCCGGATCAGCCGGGCTGTGGCTCGTACATTGGACTGCGTGCGGCCAGCAGTAACAGCCTAGTTGATCAGGCCCTGATCCATCTGGAGGCCTGGTCATGGACCGGGCCGCGGGGGCGTTGATCCCCGGAATAACCTCCAGGTAATCCAGGTAACTACCTCGAATATGATTATCTCTCAGTCTCCAGGAGTTGTATTACCCCTACGGGTTTAGCGCATACCACATGACCATCACGATGGTGTGATATCAAAGAAGATATGGAATTGTATCTAACTTTATTGTCACGTGTGTTATTTTTCTTGTAAGATAATCTTGTTGTGTGCGTTTTTAAGAGTATTTTTACCAGCTTCTTAGTTCTGAAGTTTGTATCTTAAGAGCATTTTACCAGCTTCTTATTTCTCAAGTTCGTAACTTAAGAGCATTTTACCAGCTTCTTATTTCTCAAGTTCGTAACTTAAGAGCATTTTACCAGCTTCTTATTTCTCAAGTTCGTAACTTAAGAGCATTTTACCAGCTTCTTATTTTTCAAGTTCGTAACTTAAGAGCATTTTACCAGCTTCTTATTTCTCAAGTTCGTAACTTAAGAGAATTTTACCAGCTTCTTATTTCTCAAGTTCGTAACTTAAGAGCATTTTACCAGCTTCTTATTTCTCAAGTTCGTAACTTAAGAGCATTTTACCAGCTTCTTAGTTCTGAAGTTCGTAACTTAAGAGCATTTTACCAGCTTCTTATTTCTGAAGTTCGTAACTTAAGAGCATTTTACCAGCTTCTTATTTCTCAAGTTCGTAACTTAAGAGCATTTTACCAGCTTCTTATTTCTCAAGTTCGTAACTTAAGAGCATTTTACCAGCTTCTTATTTCTCAAGTTCGTAACTTAAGAGCATTTTACCAGCTTCTTATTTCTCAAGTTCGTAACTTAAGAGCATTTTACCAGCTTCTTATTTATCAAGTTCGTAACTTAAGAGCATTTTACCAGGTTCTTATTTCTCAAGTTCGTAACTTAAGAGCATTTTACCAGCTTCTTATTTCTCAAGTTCGTAACTTAAGAGTATTTTACCAGCTTCTTATTTATCAAGTTCGTAACTTAAGAGCATTTTACCAGCTTCTTATTTCTCAAGTTCGTAACTTAAGAGCATTTTACCAGCTTCTTATTTCTCAAGTTCGTAACTTAAGAGCATTTTACCAGCTTCTTATTTCTCAAGTTCGTAACTTAAGAGCATTTTACCAGCTTCTTATTTTTCAAGTTCGTAACTTAAGAGCATTTTACCAGCTTCTTATTTCTCAAGTTCGTAACTTAAGAGCATTTTACCAGCTTCTTATTTCTCAAGTTAGTAACTTAAGAGCATTTTTACCAGCTTCTTATTTCTCAAGTTCGTAACTTAAGAGCATTTTACCAGCTTCTTATTTCTCAAGTTCGTAACTTAAGAGCATTTTACCAGCTTCTTATTTCTCAAGTTCGTAACTTAAGAGCATTTTACCAGCTTCTTATTTCTCAAGTTCGTAACTTAAGAGCATTTTACCAGCTTCTTATTTCTCAAGTTCGTAACTTAAGAGCATTTTACCAGCTTCTTATTTCTCAAGTTCGTAACTTAAGAGCATTTTACCAGCTTCTTATTTCTCAAGTTCGTAACTTAAGAGCATTTTACCAGCTTCTTATTTCTCAAGTTCGTAACTTAAGAGCATTTTACCAGCTTCTTATTTCTCAAGTTAGTAACTTAAGAGCATTTTACCAGCTTCTTATTTCTCAAGTTCGTAACTTGAAAATATTTTAGGTACTTATGGAGTAAAAAATTTTAATTAAACAATAAGGACCTTCCGTTACTTAATAATCTTAATGAAACTCGTTATTTTTTGTTATTTTATTTGTATAAAAATGTTTAAAGTATAAAAATCAATATAAAAGAAAGACAACAAGAACAAACATCATCAGCTGACCATTATCTCGCGTATCCTGCAACCAGAAAATGAAACAAACACGCGTCAGTGTATAGTAATACTGCGTCAGTGTATAGTAATACTGTGTCAGTGTATAGTAATACTGTGTCAGTGTATAGTAATACTGTGTCAGTGTATAGTAATACTGTGTCAGTGTATAGTAATACTGTGTCAGTGTATAGTAATACTGTGTCAGTGTATAGTAATACTGTGTCAGTGTATAGTAATACTGTGTCAGTGTATAGTAATACTGTGTCAGTGTATAGTAATACTGTGTCAGTGTATAGTAATACTGCGTCAGTGTATAGTAATACTGCGTCAGTGTATAGTAATACTGTGTCAGTGTATAGTAATACTGTGTCAGTGTATAGTAATACTGTGTCAGTGTATAGTAATACTGCGTCAGTGTATAGTAATACTGCGTCAGTGTATAGTAATACTGTGTCAGTGTATAGTAATACTGTGTCAGTGTATAGTAATACTGTGTCAGTGTATAGTAATACTGTGTCAGTGTATAGTAATACTGTGTCAGTGTATAGTAATACTGTGTCAGTGTATAGTAATACTGTGTCAGTGTATAGTAATACTGTGTCAGTGTATAGTAATACTGTGTCAGTGTATAGTAATACTGTGTCAGTGTATAGTAATACTGTGTCAGTGTATAGTAATACTGTGTCAGTGTATAGTAATACTGTGTCAGTGTATAGTAATACTGTGTCAGTGTATAGTAATACTGTGTCAGTGTATAGTAATACTGTGTCAGTGTATAGTAATACTGTGTCAGTGTATAGTAATACTGTGTCAGTGTATAGTTATACTGTGTCAGTGTATAGTAATACTGTGTCAGTGTATAGTAATACTGCGTCAGTGTATAGTAATACTGTGTCAGTGTATAGTAATACTGTGTCAGTGTATAGTAATACTGTGTCAGTGTATAGTAATACTGTGTCAGTGTATAGTAATACTGTGTCAGTGTATAGTAATACTGTGTCAGTGTATAGTAATACTGTGTCAGTGTATAGTAATACTGTGTCAGTGTATAGTAGTACTGTGTCAGTGTATAGTAATACTGTGTCAGTGTATAGTAATACTGTGTCAGTGTATAGTAATACTGTGTCAGTGTATAGTAATACTGTGTCAGTGTATAGTAATACTGTGTCAGTGTATAGTAATACTGTGTCAGTGTATAGTAATACTGTGTCAGTGTATAGTTATACTGTGTCAGTGTATAGTAATACTGTGTCAGTGTATAGTAATACTGCGTCAGTGTATAGTAATACTGTGTCAGTGTATAGTAATACTGTGTCAGTGTATAGTAATACTGTGTCAGTGTATAGTAATACTGTGTCAGTGTATAGTAATACTGTGTCAGTGTATAGTAATACTGTGTCAGTGTATAGTAATACTGTGTCAGTGTATAGTAATACTGTGTCAGTGTATAGTAATACTGTGTCAGTGTATAGTAATACTGTGTCAGTGTATAGTAATACTGCGTCAGTGTATAGTAATACTGTGTCAGTGTATAGTAATACTGTGTCAGTGTATAGTAATACTGTGTCAGTGTATAGTAATACTGTGTCAGTGTATAGTAATACTGTGTCAGTGTATAGTAATACTGTGTCAGTGTATAGTAATACTGTGTCAGTGTATAGTAATACTGTGTCAGTGTATAGTAATACTGTGTCAGTGTATAGTAATACTGCGTCAGTGTATAGTAATACTGCGTCAGTGTATAGTAATACTGCGTCAGTGTATAGTAATACTGCGTCAGTGTATAGTAATACTGCGTCAGTGTATAGTAATACTGCGTCAGTGTATAGTAATACTGCGTCAGTGTATAGTAATACTGCGTTAGTGTATAGTAATACTGCGTCAGTGTATAGTAATACTGCGTCAGCGTATAGTAATACCTGTGTTATTGTATAGTAATGGAGCATCAGTGTATAATGATGCTGCATCAGTGTATCTTAATATTACTGCAGTGTATTAATATTGGGTCAGTGTATGGTAATACTGGGTCAGTATATAGGCTAATTGGTATTTAAGCCTATCGACTACACGAGGGTCATTAAGGCTGCATGTCACCTTTGCCCATCCAGTCAAGAATACTTTAATCTCAGCATGTATGAGAGACATACACCTCACAGTGTGTATATCTTGTGAGTGCATAGTAATATTGCTTAAACTACAATTTAAACTTATAAGCTGGTATATTCACCAAAACAAAGTGCGGTACTGTGTGAGTTTATTAAAGGACTTGTGTAAGGTGCATGTGAAAGAACGAGAGTTAAAGAATGAGAAACGATTATGTTTAATTAACGATTGTAAACAACGAAGAGAGTGCATAAAAGTTTACACGTAGAAGAGGTGTGTGTGATACGAAAATTGGATGCCAATTGGTGAAGAAGACACGTTAATGATGTTATTTAGTTGCCAGTGTTTAAGTACCTGGAGGTAAGATGAGTGTAGAGGCGAGGCTGGAACACACGGCAGGCGAGTCTTAAAACTTACTAGCCAGTGTGTAAGCCACTGGAGGGATGTTAAGGCAATGTTTAGGGATTTTGAGTACAGTGGGAGACAACTTCTGTTAGGAAGCTTTAATGCTGAAGTGGGACAATCTGTTGTAGGTGTACCTGGAAGTTTGGAGTAGCGGAAGTAGTGACTGTGTAGGACATTTCAATGAATTTTACTCTGGGTAGAAGTTTGGTAATAGGCAATGGTATAAGAATTTAATAAGATATAATTACTGTAGAGGAAGATTGCAGCAGGACATCACGTCCATGCTAGTAGGTCCTACTGGCTCATTTTAGAAGGTCAAACTGATATGATGAAGAGAACAAAGGGTGGATCAAAAAGTTCTCAGACTTGACGTATATCCTGCGTCGTACCTAGTGCACAAACAATCAATTAGGCTTTTTATAAAGAGGTTATAATGCGATTAAGGGATAAAATTAGAGGAAACCGCTGCGAGCAGTGTGAAAATGGTCGATGATTTCTTCATTATACCAACGCTCCTTCACTAGCTGTTGTCTTCATGATCTTTTGGCTGAAAAAACTTTCCCGTGACACCACACCCTCCGTATTCACCTGTCAATACGGAAGATATTGTCCCGTGTGATTCTTTTGTGTTTACAGATATCAGAATGAAGCTGTAAGGAAGGAGATTTTATGACGTATCATCCTTCCTTAAGAAGGTGAAAACGGAAGTCAGCGAACTTACAGATGAAGACCTCTATCCTTTCTTCTGAGAGTGGCAGGAACGTTGTGGCTAGTGTACATCATTGGTGTGTGTGTGTGGGGGGGGGAGGGAGGGAGGGGGCAGATTAGTTGCCAAGGGACATAGTTGTTGTTGTACACAATTCTTAAATAAAAAAAAAAAGGCTAAGTCTTGGAACTTTTTGTTGGCATCTCATGTACTGGTGGATAGAAAGACGCGCATGTTATTAGAGGAGATACAGTTATGTTTGGTCTGCCTAGTGCAAAGTTCTAAATGTTGGACAGTTAAATAACCATGCCACATATAAACTAAATAATGTAGATTTTAATACTACAGATTGTGAAAAGGATTTAGGAGTTCTGGTTAGCAGTAACCTAAAACCAAGACAACAGTGCATTAGTGTTCGCAATAAAGCTAACAGAATTCTTGGCTTCATATCTAGAAGTATAAATAATAGAAGTCCTCAGGTTATTCTTCAACTCTATATATCCTTGGTTAGGCCTCATTTAGACTGCTGCTTAGTTCTGGTCACCGTATTACAGAATGGATATAAATGCTCTGGAAAACGTACAAAGGAGGATGACAAAGATGATCCCATGTATCAGAAATCTTCCCTATGAGGATAAACTGAGGGCCTTGAATCTGCACTCTCTCGAAAGGCGTAGAATTAGGGGGGATATGATCGAGGTGTATAAATGGAAAACAGGAATAAATAAAGGGGATGTAAATAGCGTGCTGAAAATTTCCAGCCATGACAGGACTCGCAGCAATGGTTTCAAGTTGGAAAAATTCAGATTCAGGAAGGATATAGGAAAGCACTGGTTTGGTAACAGAGTTGTGGATGAGTGGAACAAACTCCCGAGTACAGTTATTCAGGCTAAAACGTTGTGTAGTTTTAAAAATAGGTTAGATAAATACATGAGTGGGTGTGGGTGGGTGTGAGTTGACCTGACTAGCTTGTCCTGCTGGGTCTGGTGCCGTTCTCCATCCTCGAGTGGAAATGACCAGGCTGGGTGGGTCATTGGGATAATCCGGGGGGTGGGTCATTGATCTAATCCGGGGGGGGAAACATGGACCTGCTCCGCTTGGGCCAGTAGGCCTGTTGCAATGTTCCTTCTTTATGTTCTTATGTACACCTTAATGAACGATGTGGAGAATGATGTCAGTGAGTACAGTTATTAAATATTCATAGGGAAACGCTAAATCTGGTTGAGTCGTACAGTGTTGGCAAAAGGGAAAGCTATCATGCTGGACCCATTTCCTCGGATCAAGAGTCACTGACCAGCAACAAGACGCACACTCTCCACTCTGTAAGGGTCAATAGAGAGAAGAGAAAGTGAATCAAACTCTGTTTTTGGTCTCCTTACTCCCGAGAGAGAGTATGTGTGTGTGTGTGTGTGTGTGTGTGTGTGTATGTGTGTACTCACCTAATTGTGGTTGCAAGGGTCGAGACTCAGCTCCTGGCGTGTGTGTGTGAGTGAAAAAAACAGCGTATAGTATCTCCAATGACTAGTCACTCCGACTCGGGAGACCCAGCCATAATGTATGTTATTACTGTCGCTTGTGCAAGATGACCAGAGTTGGAGCACGTAAACAAAGTACTCGGGTTTGATCCTGGTACGAGTGGGAGTCTTCACACCTGGTGCCCCAGTTTACCTAGCAGTAACTAGGTACCTGGGTTTTAGCCGACTAAACCATACCACGGGCGGGCTTAGAACCCGCGATCAGAGAGTCTCAAAACTCCAGACCGTCGTGATATGGTTTGTTGCAATCGTATCATTACGATTTCGTGAGACTTTTAGCCGACTCTTGTGGGTTATATAATAGAAGAGTTATAGTACATAGAGGTAAGAATGGGTGATTGTGGGGTGATAAATGTGAGGGGAAGGAGGGGGGGTTAGAGGTTAGAGGGGTGTTAGAAATAGTGTGTAGTGATGGGGCATCATGGGTTATGTAGTAGAGGTATGGGGAATAAATTAACATGGGAACCAGGTGTCAACACAATCCACGACTTACACGATGCAAACAATATCTATCTTAAATGACCTGGACTTACCTCCGTGACCTTTACCGATGAGTCCTCCTCCGCCGCCGCCGAATCCTCCGCCACCGCCGTATCCTCCGCCGCCGCCGAATCCTCCGCCTCCTTTGACGTCCACGAATCCACCATCGATGATTCCACCGCCTCCTTTGACTCCCCCGAATCCACCGTCAACAAATCCACCGCCTCCTTTACCTCCGACGAATCCACCGTCAATTATTCCACCATCGATGATTCCACCTCCTTTGCCTCCAACAAATCCACCACCTCCGCCGTATCCTCCACCGCCGAATCCACCATCGACAAATCCTCCGCCTCCTTTTCCTAATCCACCATCGACAAATCCTCCGCCTCCTTTTCCTAATCCACCACCTACTCCTTCGTCGATAAAAATGTCATCGGGTCCACCACCAATAATTCCTCCACCTCCACCTCCGTATCCTCCTCCAAATCCACCACCTCCAAACCCACCTATATTTCCTCCTTTAAATCCACCTCCTCCTCCAAGTCCACCACCTCCAAAGCCACCTCCTCCGAAGCCACCCCCTCCATATCCACCTCCTCCAAAGCCACCTCCTCCGAAGCCACCCCCTCCATATCCACCTCCTCCAAAGCCACCTCCACCAAATCCACCGCCTCCAATGCCACCTCCTCCATATCCACCGCCTCCAAAGCCACCTCCACCAAATCCACCTCCTCCGAAGCCACCTCCACCAAATCCACCTCCTCCGTATCCACCTCCTCCGTATCCACCTCCTCCGTATCCACCTCCTCCTGGTACGTATTTGACAGTGTTTACGTAGTGGACCGGGACAGTGATGGGCACGTAGACATACTCGTACTTGTAGCCGCCACCACCACCTCCTTTCTTGCCGCCGAAGCCGCCGCCGCCGCCATAGCCGCCGCCGCCACCGCCAAAGCCCTTGCCTGGGTCGGCCACGGCTGCCGCTGCCGCTAACAACGCCACCGCTAACACGGCCGGCACGTGCTGCTGGATACAACACGTGGTCAGGAAGATGACAGGGAAGTGATAAGTTGGGATGGTCAGGCCCATCATACACTAGTGAATCCTACTTCCTGTACTAGTGAATCCTACTACCATTGCTAGTAAATCCTACTGCCTGTATTAGTAAATCCTACTGCCTGTACTAGTAAATCCTATTGCATGAACTAGTGAATCCTACTGCCTGTACTAGTGAATCCTAATGCCTGTACTAGTGAATTCTACTGTCTGTACTAGTGAATCCTACTGCCTGTACTAGTAAATCCTACTGCCTGTACTAGTAAATCCTACTGCCTGTACTAGTGAATCCTACTGCCTGTACTGGTGAATCCTAATGTCTGTACTAGTGAATTCTACTGTCTGTACTAGTGAATCCTACTGCCTGTACTAGTAAATCCTACTGCCTGTACTAGTGAATCCTACTGCCTGTACTAGTAAATCCTACTGCCTGTACTAGTGAATCCTACTGCCTGTACTAGTGAATCCTACTGCCTGTACTAGTGAATCCTACTGCCTGTACTAGTGAATCCTACTGCCTGTACTAGTGAATCCTACTGCCTGTACTAGTAAATCCTACTGCCTGTACTAGTGAATCCTACTGCCTGTACTAGTAAATCCTACTGCCTGTACTAGTGAATCTTACTACCATAATAGTAACCACTGAACAATGTAATATACTGGAACTGAATGATTGACGTTACTGAGGTATCCTGTCTTAAACTCGGCTTTACTTTGTTACATAAAACCAATATAAATATTTTAACTGATTTATGGGCCTAATACATATTCACATAATATTTGAGGAATAAAAGTCATAGTATCATCGTGGCTAGAAAAATAAACAACCATCCCATAGATTGTAAATGAAAATAAATGATGTTTCGCCCCGTCTTAGACCATTATGTCTCGACAATGGTCCTGGAGCGAGCGAAACGTCTAGCTTTTCCATTTTCAATTTGTGAGTCACTTATGTTTTTTTTTTTTCAGTTTGGAAAATAAATGTGCTGGAAAAATGTTGAAGTAAGAGCAACGAGTCTGCTATGAACATTAAAATGTCAGTGTTCTATAGGTACGGGTGGACAGAGGAGCTCACCATGTTGTCGTAGCTCCTCAGTAGACTAGACGAGGGTGGGAAAAGCTCCGTGCGTTTTATAGGTGGGTTGGTGCCTCTCACCGCCGTCCAGAGAACATTCACTTGACCTGTTGTCTGACTTGTATATACGATCTGATCGTGAGGACTTGCTGCTAGGTTTGTAAACAAGACCGCGTTAAGACCCATCCTTTGAGTTCGACCTGACCTTCGGCCGGGTTGCGAACAAAATGCTATGCACGAGCGGGGATTAACTTTGGAACAAGTGCTGCCCCAGTTCGTAAACAAGACGGGTTCGGAATGCTCTCCTGCCGGGTTTGGAATTAACTGCTTCCGGGTTCGAAATATTCTGCTGTCGGATGAGGACTGAGTTACTGCCGGGTTGGGAATGTTCTGTTGAACAGAACATTTGTATGCCAGACTGAGTGGAAACTTGACCTCCGCCAACCTCTCATGGTTGCCAGGTGAGGTTTCATTAAACAGGTTGACAATGTGACAAAAAATTTAAGAATAACAAAAATCATTGTCTGCAATATTACTCGATTAGTGTACCAGACGTAGCGTACGAGTTACTTTATTATTATTATCCAAAATTACAACTATTAATGCTACTGCTACTACTACTACTACTACTACTACTACCAATGCAACTCGTACTGTTACTGCTGCAACTACTACTGCTGCTATATCTGCTGCTGCTACTATTGCTACTAGCGTCATTGCTACTACAACTACTTTTGCTACTACTATTAATTATAACATTTAGTCACACAAAACACTCATTGCTCCTTAACAATGGTTGTTAAGGAGCAAGTAAATAACTGTAACCCCTGTTGTTTACCCCTGTTGTTTACACCCTCTCGTTTACACCTTGTTGTTTACACTTCAGTCAGCTTTGTTTACACTTAAGTTTGTTTTAAATTCAGATGATTCATATTTACCGTCTGTTTGGTTTGCTTGTTATTATTTCTGAAGATAGGAACTAGAGTTAACTTCGTTTACTCGAGTATACTCTCAGAGACATACACCTCTCGATGTATATATGACGTGTCATGCACACCTTATAAAAAATTGTATATATGTGTAAGTCAATTAAGATTTTTAAAAACATTCTCGAAGGAATTTCTTAAAATTCAAAATACTAAGACAGTTGTGATGTGCTCAGAACACTAACACTTGTGGTGTGCTCAGAACACTGACACTTGTGGTGTGCTCAGATCACTGACACTTGTGGTGTGCTCAGAACACTGACACTTGGGGTGTGCTCAGAACATTAACACTTGTGGTGTGCTCCGAACACTAACACTTGTGGTGTGCTCCGAACACTGACACTTGTGGTGTGCTCAGAACACTGGCACTTGTGGTGTGCTCAGAACACTGACACTTGTGGTGTGCTCAGAACACTGACACTTGTGGTGTGCTCAGAACACTGGCACTTGTGGTGTGCTCAGAACACTGGCACTTGTGGTGTGCTCAGAACACTGACACTTGTGGTGTGCTCAGAACACTAACACTTGTGGTGTGCTCAGAACACTAACGCTTGTTGTGTGCTCAGAACACTAACACTTGTGGTGTGCTCCGATCACTGACACTTGTGGTGTGCTCAGAACACTGGCACTTGTGGTGTGCTCGGAACACTAACACTTGTGGTGTGCTCAGAACACTAACGCTTGTTGTTTGCTCAGAACACTAACACTTGTGGTGTGCTCCGATCACTGACACTTGTGGTGTGCTCAGAACACTGGCACTTGTGGTGTGCTCAGAACACTAGCGCTTGTGGTGTGCTCAGAACACTAGCGCTTGTGGTGTGCTCAGAACACTGGCACTTGTGGTGTGCTCAGAACACTAACACTTGTGGTGTGCTCAGAACACTGGCACTTGTGGTGTGCTCAGAACACTAACACTTGTGGTGTGCTCAGAACACTGGCACTTGTGGTGTGCTCAGAACACTAGCGCTTGTGGTGTGCTCAGAACACTAGCACTTGTGGTGTGCTCAGAACACTAACGCTTGTTGTGTGCTCAGAACACTAACACTTGTGGTGTGCTCAGAACACTAGCGCTTGTGGTGTGCTCAGAACACTAGCACTTGTGGTGTGCTCAGAACACTAACACTTGTGGTGTGCTCCGATCACTGACACTTGTGGTGTGCTCAGAACACTGGCACTTGTGGTGTGCTCAGATCACTGACGCTTGTGGTGTGCTCAGAACACTAACACTTGTGGTGTGCTCAGAACACTAACACTTGTGGTGTGCTCCGATCACTGACACTTGTGGTGTGCTCAGAACACTAACGCTTGTTGTGTGCTCAGAACACTAACACTTGTGGTGTGCTCGGAACACTAACACTTGTGGTGTGCTCAGAACACTAACACTTGTTGTGTGCTCAGAACACTAACACTTGTGGTGTGCTCGGAACACTAACACTTGTGGTGTGCTCAGAACACTAACACTTGTGGTGTGCTCAGAACACTAACACTTGTGGTGTGCTCGGAACACTAACACTTGTTGTGTGCTCGGAACACTAACACTTGTGGTGTGCTCAGAACACTAACACTTGTTGTGTGCTCAGAACACTAACACTTGTGGTGTGCTCTGAACACTAACACTTGTGGTGTGCTCCGATCACTGACACTTGTGGTGTGCTCAGAACACTGACTCTTGTGGTGTGCTCAGAACACTGACTCTTGTGGTGTGCTCAGAACACTAACACTTGTGGTGTGCTCAGAACACTAACACTTGTGGTGTGCTCAAAACACTAACACTTGTGGTGTGCTCAAAACACTAACACTTGTGGTGTGCTCAGAACACTAACACTTGTGGTGTGCTCAGAACACTAACACTTGTGGTGTGCTCAAAACACTAACACTTGTGGTGTGCTCAAAACACTAACACTTGTGGTGTGCTCAAAACACTAACACTTGTGGTGTGCTCAAAACACTAACACTTGTGGTGTGCTCAAAACACTAACACTTGTGGTGTGCTCAGAACACTAACACTTGTGGTGTGCTCAGATCACTGACACTTGTGGTGTGCTCAGAACACTAACACTTGTGGTGTTCAGAACACTCACTTGTGGTGTGCTCAAACACTAACACTTGTGGTGTGCTCTGAAACACTGGCACTAACACTTGTGGTGTGCTCAGAACACTGGCACTACACTGGCACTTGTGGTGTGCTCAGAACAATAACACTTGTGGTGTGCTCAGATCACTGACACTTGTGGTGTGCTCAGACACTGGCACTAACACTTGTGGTGTGCTCAGAACACTCAAAACACTGACACTTGTGGTGTGCTCAGAACAATAACACTTGTGTTGTGCTCGGAACACTAACACTTGTGGTGTGCTCAGAACACTAGCACTTGTGGTGTGCTCAGAACACTAACACTTGTGGTGTGCTCAGAACACTAGCACTTGTGGTGTGCTCAGAGCACTAACACTTGTGGTGTGCTCAGAACACTAACACTTGTGGTGTGCTCAGAACACTAGCACTTGTGGTGTGCTCAGAACACTAACACTTGTGGTGTGCTCAGAACACTAACACTTGTGGTGTGCTCAGATCACTGACACTTGTGGTGTGCTCAGAACACTAACACTTGTGGTGTGCTCAAAACACTAACACTTGTGGTGTTCTCAAAACACTAACACTTGTGGTGTGCTCAAAACACTAACACTTGTGGTGTGCTCAGAACACTAACACTTGTGGTGTGCTCAGAACACTAACACTTGTGGTGTGCTCAAAACACTAACACTTGTGGTGTGCTCAGAACACTAACACTTGTGGTGTGCTCAAAACACTAACACTTGTGGTGTTCTCAAAACACTAACACTTGTGGTGTGCTCAAAACACTAACACTTGTGGTGTGCTCAAAACACTAACACTTGTGGTGTGCTCAAAACACTAACACTTGTGGTGTGCTCAGAACACTAACACTTGTGGTGTGCTCAAAACACTAACACTTGTGGTGTGCTCAGAACACTAACACTTGTGGTGTGCTCAGAACACTAACACTTGTGGTGTGCTCAAAACACTAACACTTGTGGTGTTCTCAGAACACTAACACTTGTGGTGTGCTCAGAACGCTAACACTTGTGGTGTGCTCAGAACACTAACACTTGTGGTGTGCTCAAAACATTAACACTTGTGGTGTGCTCAGAACACTAACACTTATGGTGTGCTCAGAACACTAACACTTGTGGTGTGCTTAATAACAATATGACTCACACGTCAGAAATAAAACGTTTTACCCAACAAGTTTTGCAAGATGCATTGGAAAGGCGATTTTGGTGTTGCAAGAAATGTGTTGCAGGAAAGGAAGTGGAAGGGGCTGGTTGTATTGCAGGAAAGGAAGAGATGTGCTGGAAAACTAGGGGTTGGGGGGAGAAAGGAAGAGTCGGTGTGGGTTATAAATTGAAATGGAAAGGGTTGCTTGTGTTGCTACAAAAGGGTAAAGAGAGGTTTGGGAGGGTTGGAACAAAGGCAGAGGGAGCGATGCAGCAAAGGGAGAAAGGTTAGGGAAGAGATTAAATGAGGTTAGGCAGAGACGTCTGCAATATGCAAGTTACAATAACCAGTCTGAGGTAACGGTAAGCCCTCAGCCATGACTCGTCTTGAGTGAACACCGCATTGCCTGTCGCTGCTGTGCTGGGCTGCCTGCTTTGTCAACACAATGGATGTTTAAAATGTTTACTCAGGCAGGTTCGCCGTCATAACAGCAGTTTTTGAGAGCTTCGTAAATATATAACATCATCTTAGCAGCGTCTAGAAAATATTTGTAAACATTTGTAGTGCCTCATATGTGGTTTGTAGACAATGACAGTGATTTAGGTGTGGTTTGTAAACACTGGTAGTGCCTTAGGTGTGGTTTGTAAACACTGGTAGTGCCTTAGGTGTGGTTTGTAAACACTGGTAGTGCCTTAGGTGTGGTTTGTAAACATTGGTAGTACCTTAGGTGTGGTTTGTAAACACTGGTAGTACCTTAGGTGTGGTTTGTAAACACTGGTAGTGCCTTAGGTGTGGTTTGTAAACACTGGTAGTACCTAAGGTGTGGTTTGTAAACACTGGTAGTACCTTAGGTGTGGTTTGTAAACACTGGTAGTGTCTTAGGTGTGGTTTGTAAACACTGGTAGTGCCTTAGGTGTGGTTTGTAAACACTGGTAGTACCTTAGGTGTGGTTTGTAAACACTGGTAGTACCTTAGGTGTGGTTTGTAAACATTGGTAGTACCTTAGGTGTGGTTTGTAAACACTGGTAGTGCCTTAGGTGTGGTTTGTAAACACTGGTAGTACCTTAGGTGTGGTTTGTAAACACTGGTAGTGCCTAAGGTGTGGTTTGTAAATACTGACAATGATTTAGGTGTAATCTGTAAACAATGACATTGCTTCAGGTGTAGTTTGTAAACACTGCCTCGGGTGTGATTTGTAAATATAACAGCATCTGAGGAAAGGTCTACAAACAGCAACATTCCAAGTGTTTGTAAGAATGACAACAGTTTAACGTGACCACGACTCAGGAAATTTCGTCAGCACGAGAGAAATTCGATACTTTATTTCTAGGAGATTCCTCAAGAGAAGTTAATATGTGTAGCTTCTGTGTTTACGGAAACAGTCTATCACAGGAATGTAGATGAATGGTTCAGAGAACTGACAAGTTGATAAATTAGACACACGTGCAATACTTGGGTATCTTTAATGAGGAAACGTTTCGCCACACAGTGGCTTCATCAGTCCATACAATGTTGAAGTCAATGTGTGGCGAAATGTTTCCTCATTAAAGATACCGAAGTGTTGCACGTGTCTAAATTCTCAATTTATCAGTGTCTGGTGATATTCCCTAAGTCGTTCTCGTTAAGTTGGTTCGTAGGTCGTTCTGCTAAGGAGGTCCAGACGTCGCTTTCGTTATGAAAGGTGTTTCGTAGGTGGTGCTCGGCGAGTGAGGTGTGGTTCCTGCAATATTCTCGATGCTAAAAAGGTCATACGCAGTTCACCTGCGGTGGTGACGCCCGTCTCACTCACATCCTGCCTGGGTAAGCTTCATTCCTGCCTCTCCCTCTCTCTCTCTCTCTCTCTCTCTCTCTCTCTCTCTCTCTCTCTCTCTCTCTCTCTCTCTCTCTCTCTCTCTCTCTCTGAACAAACTACCCGCTAAAGCAGTAAGCATTAAGACAATACGGTCATTTAAGAAACAGGTGAACAAGAACCTTATAAACAGATACGACTAGATACATTACTGTGGCAAACTGCAGTCAACAGAGTCCTGATGTTAGTTCCGCAACTACATTAGGACCAGCAGTTGATAATAAGCCTCCCAGGGTATAATAACAATAAACAGAGGCAGTGGTGGTAGTCGTGACAGGCATAACCCTGTCCACCGGTAACTTGGTGCTTGTTCCGAAGCTCTTTCACAAGATATCTCATAACTCGTTTCCACCTGCGCCAGAGTATCCAAAAATAAAACCACTGGTACGCACAGTTCTGTGGGGAAAAGTTGCGTACCAAGCTCAGCTGCTGTAGGAAGAGTGGTGATGCGTAGATGTAGGTTGTAGCGCCTCACTTCCATCCATTTCTATCACTCCTGTAAATTCCCTGTCCTTTTTATTTGTCAGTATGGTATGACATATTTTTACCCTTGCTTCATGCCGGGAGTAACCGGAAGGAGTGAAGAGTAGGGAGAGAACCTTCTCCTTTACTTCTATTGCTTCAAACATCTAAATTCTAGATGAGTAATGATAGATCTAGATATAGATAATAAGACATGGAAATCAATGGATAACATCGGTGTGAAATTTTGAACTTCACAACGAAACTATTACTGCTACAACCACTACTACTGCTATTACTACAATATTACAGCTATTACTACAACTAATATTATTACAACTACTACAATTATTACTACTACTACAACTACGATTATTACTACTACAACTACGACTATTACTACTACAACTACTATACTACTACAATTATTACTACTAATACAACTACTGCAACTATTGCTACAATTACAATTACTACTATTCCTACAGCTACTATTACTAAAACTATTACTATAACTACTATTATTATTACTACTGCTACTACTACTACTACTACTACTACTAGTAGTAGTAGTAATGATAATGCATTTTAATTGTATCTTCGGGTTATTAATAATTAAGTAATGAGGGTTTATTTATTAAAAATTTCGGTGTATATAAATGAGTTGCTTAAACGTGAGGGCATAAAGTTGAGTTGTGACGTCACTCTTGTTACTTCCCGTAACCTGCAATAACAGAGAAATGTATTTATAACCACTGGTATATACACACGGCAAGTGAGTGCACACACACACACACACACACACACACACACACACACACACACACACACACACACACACACACACACACACACACACACACACACACACACACATACACACACACACATACACACACACACATGATAACGAAATTAAATACTGAAAGGAAGTGACAAGATAGATAGG
This sequence comes from Cherax quadricarinatus, assembly GCF_038502225.1. Classification (NCBI taxonomy): domain Eukaryota; kingdom Metazoa; phylum Arthropoda; class Malacostraca; order Decapoda; family Parastacidae; genus Cherax; species Cherax quadricarinatus. Next base: position 7,783,802 of record NC_091317.1, read on the forward strand.
GACAGGATGTTCCAGAGATGGGACACAACAACAAGGGGTCACATCTGGAAGCTGAAAAGCCAGATGAGTCAGGGATGTTAGGAAGCATTTCTTCAGCTATAGACTTGTCAGGAAGTGGAACAATCTGGTGAGTGAAGTTGTGGAGGCAGGATCCACAATTAGCTTTAAGAATAGGTACGATAAATCTCATGGAGTAGGGAGAGAGTGGACCTAGTAGCGACCAGTGAAGAGGCGGGACCAGGAGCTGTGAATCAACACCTGCAACCTTCACCAACACCAAGGCATTCCTTCTTGAGAGAGAATATTTCTTTAGTTATTTCCTGTTATTCTAACTGTCAGTGTTTACAATGATTGATAGACCTAGATATTGTTAGTTGTTAGTGAGGAAGTTTGTTACATTGTTAGTTGTTAGTGAGGAAGTTTGTTACATTGTTAGTTGTTAGTGAGGAAGTTTGTTACACTGTTAGTTGTTAGTGAGGAAGTTTGTTACATTGTTAGTTGTTGGTGAGGAAGTTTGTTACATTGTTAGTTGTTGGTGAGCAAGTTTGTTACATTGTAAGTTGTTGGTGAGGAAGTTTGTTACATTGTTAGTTGTTGGTGAGCAAGTTTGTTACATTGTTAGTTGTTGGTGAGGAAGTTTGTTACATTGTTAGTTGTTGGTGAGGAAGTAAGGTGTTAGAGGAGGTAGATCATGGTAATGAATATGATATTGTGTATATGGACTTCAGTAAGGCTTTTGATAGAGTTCCACACCAGAGGCTATTGAGGAAACTTAAGGCACACGGAATAGGAGGAGAAATTTTTTCCTGGGTAGAGGCATGGCTGACAAATAGGCAGCAGAGAGTTTGTATAAATGGAGAGAAATCAGAATGGGGGCACGTCACAAGCGGTGTTCCTCAGGGGTCAGTGCTGGGCCCGTTGTTGTTCACAATTTACATAAACGACATAGATGAGGGAATAAATAGCGACATAAGCAAATTTGCTGGGGACACCAAAATAGGCCGTCCAGTTCTTTCTAATGAGGACACTAAAGCACTCCAGGATGATTTGAATAGACTGATGCAATGGTCGGAGAAGTGGCAGATGCAGTTTAATATAGACAAATGCAAAGTTCTAATTGTTGGACAGTTAAATAACCATGCCATATATAAACTAAATAATGTAGATCTTAATACTACTGATTGCGAAAAGGATTTGGGAGTTCTGGTTAGCAGTAATTTAAAACCAAGACAACAGTGCATTAGTGTTCGCAATAAAGCTAACAGAATTCTTGGCTTCATATCAAGAAGTATAAATAATAGAAGTCCTCAGGTTGTTCTTCAACTCTATATATCCTTGGTTAGGCCTCATTTAGACTATGCTGCTCAGTTCTGGTCACCGTATTACAGAATGGATATAAATGCTCTGGAAAACGTACAGAGGAGGATGACAAAGATAATCCCATGTATCAGAAATCTTCCCTATGAGGATAAACTGAGGGCCCTGAATCTGTACTCTCTCGAAAGGCGTAGAATTAGGGGGGATATGATCGAGGTGTATAAATGGAAAACAGGAATAAATAAATGGGATGTAAATAGCGTGATGAAAATTTCCAGCCAAGACAGGACTCGCAGCAATGGTTTCAAGTTGGAAAAATTCAGATTTAGGAAGGATATAGGAAAGCACTGGTTTGGTAATAGAGTTGTGAATGAGTGGAACAAACTCCCGAGTACTGTTATACAGGCTAAAACGTTGTGTAGTTTTAAAAATAGGTTAGATAAATACGTGAGTGGGTGTGGGTGGGTGTGAGTTGGACCTGACTAGCTTGTGCTGCTGGGTCTGGTGCCGTTCTCCATCCTTGAGTGGAGGTGACCAGACTGGGTGGGTCATTGGGCTAATCCGGGGGGGTGAGTCATTGGGCTAATCGGGGGGGACATGGACCTGCTCCGCATGGGTCAGTAGGCCTGTTGCAGTGTTCCTTCTTTCTTATGTTCTTATTGTTAGTTGTTAGTGAGGAAGTTTGTTACATTGTTAGTAAGGAAGTTTGTTATATTGTTAGTTGTTAGTTAGGAAGTTTGTTATATTGTTAGTTGTTAGTTAGGAAGTTTGTTATATTGTCAGTAAGGTATTTAGTTATATTGTTAGTTGTTAGTTAGGAAGTTTGTTAGTGTTACTTGCTAGTGTGAAGTTTGTTACATTGTTAGTTGTTAGTGTGGAATTTTTTACAGTGTTAATTGTTAGTGTTAAGTTTATTATAGTGTTACTTTTTAGTGTTAAGTTTATTACAATGTTACTTGTTAGTGTTAAGTTTATTATAGTGTTACTTGCTAGTGTGAAGCTAGTTACAGTGTTACTTGCTAGTGTGAAGCTATTACAGTGTTACTTGCTAGTGTGAAGCTAGTTACAGTGTTACTTGCTAGTGTGAAGCTAGTTACAGTGTTACTTGCTAGTGTGAAGCTAGTTACAGTGTTACTTGCTAGTGTGAAGCTAGTTACAGTGTTACTTGCTAGTGTGAAGCTAGTTACAGTGTTACTTGCTAGTGTGAAGCTAGTTACAGTGTTACTTGCTAGTGTGAAGCTAGTTACAGTGTTACTTGCTAGTGTGAAGCTAGTTACAGTGTTACTTGCTAGTGTGAAGCTGTTACAGTGTTACTTGCTAGTGTGAAGCTAGTTACAGTGTTACTTGCTAGTGTGAAGCTAGTTACAGTGTTACTTGCTAGTGTGAAGCTAGTTACAGTGTTACTTGCTAGTGTGAAGCTGTTGCAGTGTTACTTGCTAGTGTGAAGCTAGTTACAGTGTTACTTGCTAGTGTGAAGCTAGTTACAGTGTTACTTGCTAGTGTGAAGCTAGTTACAGTGTTACTTGCTAGTGTGAAGCTAGTTACAGTGTTACTTGCTAGTGTGAAGTTACAGTGTTACTTGCTAGTGTGAAGCTAGTTACAGTGTTACTTGCTAGTGTGAAGCTAGTTACAGTGTTACTTGCTAGTGTGAAGCTAGTTACAGTGTTACTTGCTAGTGTGAAGCTGTTACAGTGTTACTTGCTAGTGTGTGAGTGTTAGCTAGTTACAGTGTTACTTGCTAGTGTGAAGCTAGTTACAGTGTTACTTGCTAGTGTGAAGCTAGTTACAGTGTTACTTGCTAGTGTGAAGCTAGTTACAGTGTTACTTGCTAGTGTGAAGCTAGTTACAGTGTTACTTGCTAGTGTGAAGCTAGTTACAGTGTTACTTGCTAGTGTGAAGCTAGTTACAGTGTTACTTGCTAGTGTGAAGCTAGTTACAGTGTTACTTGCTAGTGTGAAGCTAGTTACAGTGTTACTTGCTAGTGTGAAGCTAGTTACAGTGTTACTTGCTAGTGTGAAGCTAGTTACAGTGTTACTTGCTAGTGTGAAGCTGCTACAGTGTTACTTGCTAGTGTGAAGCTAGTTACAGTGTTACTTGCTAGTGTGAAGCTAGTTACAGTGTTACTTGCTAGTGTGAAGCTAGTTACAGTGTTACTTGCTAGTGTGAAGCTAGTTACAGTGTTACTTGCTAGTGTGAAGCTAGTTACAGTGTTACTTGCTAGTGTGAAGCTAGTTACAGTGTTACTTGCTAGTGTGAAGCTAGTTACAGTGTTACTTGCTAGTGTGAAGCTAGTTACAGTGTTACTTGCTAGTGTGAAGCTGTTACAGTGTTACTTGCTAGTGTGAAGCTAGTTACAGTGTTACTTGCTAGTGTGAAGCTAGTTACAGTGTTACTTGCTAGTGTGAAGCTAGTTACAGTGTTACTTGCTAGTGTGAAGCTGTTGCAGTGTTACTTGCTAGTGTGAAGCTAGTTACAGTGTTACTTGCTAGTGTGAAGCTAGTTACAGTGTTACTTGCTAGTGTGAAGCTAGTTACAGTGTTACTTGCTAGTGTGAAGCTAGTTACAGTGTTACTTGCTAGTGTGAAGCTGTTACAGTGTTACTTGCTAGTGTGAAGCTAGTTACAGTGTTACTTGCTAGTGTGAAGCTAGTTACAGTGTTACTTGCTAGTGTGAAGCTAGTTACAGTGTTACTTGCTAGTGTGAAGCTGTTACAGTGTTACTTGCTAGTGTGAAGCTAGTTACAGTGTTACTTGCTAGTGTGAAGCTGTTGCAGTGTTACTTGCTAGTGTGAAGCTAGTTACAGTGTTACTTGCTAGTGTGAAGCTAGTTACAGTGTTACTTGCTAGTGTGAAGCTAGTTACAGTGTTACTTGCTAGTGTGAAGCTAGTTACAGTGTTACTTGCTAGTGTGAAGCTAGTTACAGTGTTACTTGCTAGTGTGAAGCTAGTTACAGTGTTACTTGCTAGTGTGAAGCTAGTTACAGTGTTACTTGCTAGTGTGAAGCTAGTTACAGTGTTACTTGCTAGTGTGAAGCTAGTTACAGTGTTACTTGCTAGTGTGAAGCTAGTTACAGTGTTACTTGCTAGTGTGAAGCTGCTACAGTGTTACTTGCTAGTGTGAAGCTAGTTACAGTGTTACTTGCTAGTGTGAAGCTGTTGCAGTGTTACTTGCTAGTGTGAAGCTAGTTACAGTGTTACTTGCTAGTGTGAAGCTAGTTACAGTGTTACTTGCTAGTGTGAAGCTAGTTACAGTGTTACTTGCTAGTGTGAAGCTAGTTACAGTGTTACTTGCTAGTGTGAGGCTAGTTACAGTGTTACTTGCTAGTGTGAAGCTAGTTACAGTGTTACTTGCTAGTGTGAAGCTAGTTACAGTGTTACTTGCTAGTGTGAAGCTAGTTACAGTGTTACTTGCTAGTGTGAAGCTAGTTACAGTGTTACTTGCTAGTGTGAAGCTAATTACAGTGTTACTTGCTAGTGTGAAGCTAGTTACAGTGTTACTTGCTAGTGTGAAGCTAGTTACAGTGTTACTTGCTAGTGTGAAGCTAGTTACAGTGTTACTTGCTAGTGTGAAGCTAGTTACAGTGTTACTTGCTAGTGTGAAGCTAGTTACAGTGTTACTTGCTAGTGTGAAGCTGTTACAGAGGATCGAGCATTGAGCCTCCATTAAGATTTCCCATTAGTACTGCTGATGGGAAATCTTAATTACTACTAATGTGTTTGGTCTCAGTGGAGGGCTCTTGGTCAATGGTATTGGCTCCCATCCTCTCATACCATGGATGGTAACTGAGTACCTCTCATTTCCCCGAGCTCTGTAACCCCATACGGGTTTAGGTTTCTCAATGAGCACATACTGAGTTGAGATCTAAATTAAATTTTGATGATGTTTTGCTTTGCTTAGAGACTAAAATATAAAAATTGAATGTAAATATCTTACCTCCGTATCCGCCTCCGTGTCCTCCACCATATCCACCACCGTGTCCTCCTCCATATCCACCTCCGTGTCCTCCTCCATATCCACCTCCGTGTCCTCCTCCATATCCACCTCCGTGTCCTCCACCATATCCACCTCCGTGTCCTCCACCATATCCACCTCCGTGTCCTCCACCATATCCACCAACGTAGTGAACAGTTTGGTGGTGATGAACAGGAACATGTACAGGAACATAGACATAGTGCACACGACCATATCCACGGCCCCCGCCACCTCCCTTGTGGCCCGGGGTGGCCATGGCCACCGCCGCCAGAGCCATCAGAACAACTAGTAACACACGCTGCAACAAACATAATAGAAAGTTAAGTCGATGTTTCGATCCGTTATTGATTATTATTATGTCTTGTTGACACGGTCCGAAGAGTCACCCATTTTTCAACCACAATGTTGTGGGTTACTTGTGGACTGTTCCAGCCACGGTATTGTTGCAACTACGGTACTGTTGGAATATTCTTGATACCTGGGTGTGTTTTGAAACAGCTTGACATAGCTGGTGTTTACATTAGGTGACACAGCGGAGGCATAAACAGTGAGGGTCATTAATACAATGGGTGGAACAATTTACGAACGACCCTTAACACTGGCAGTGCAAAAACTGGAAGACGTTTCAGCTCTCCCTGGAAAATGAAAACTCTGGGCTTGGTCCAGGACGGATCGAAACATCGTTTCCATCGTCAGTGTTAGTTGTGGATGTGTAAACAGAATGATGTTGCCCCTGGAAACCATTCTCTTATAAATACCTTTCCTGAAGATTATTTTCACATTCAAAGGGCTACAACCGTAGGGGTCATAAAGCACATGACGAACAGAAGGACGCTCAGGCTTGATCATGAGGGAAATATGTTAATACTAATAAAAACATTACCAATAAACATTACAACGCAGGTGCTGGCTGCGTGAGCTTACCATTATTGATGGAAACTCTGTACACACTGGACCTACTAACACTTGGGTGCCTTGCAATATATACCAGAGCTGGTGCCTGTCACTGATGCCCAAAACACATTCACCTTCGTTATAACTGACCCCCCTCCCTCCCCATCCCTGTCAGGGGGGTTACAAAACTCTTCGAACTCTATCAAAAACTGAAAGGAAAGAAATCGCTTTTTTCTTTGTGTCTGAACGCACGGATTGGTCCAAGTGGTTTTTTTTTCTGTTTACTTCTGTCGTGGTCTGGTTGCAGTAGGAGTGTGTGCTCAACCTTCCCTCGGCTCACCATCTCTGTCTGTCACGCATTGCACAACACGCTAATGTGGAAAAGTTTAATTTATAATACTCTACAAGTATGTTGATCTGCATTACATGGCAGATATTGTATGTTTAATCTCACGCTCATACTGCATGACAGATGTTAGGTAGAAGGACTTACTTATCTAGCTAATACGACGTTTTACTGTGACAACGTTTGGCTTGACAAAGCTCCTGGCGAGTGAAACATTGTAACAATAATATGTCACATTAGTCGTACCTAACATATTGTCGGTAATTCTACCAACATTACTACATAACAGATGTTGTATACGTGATCCGTCGTTCATATTATATAGCAAATATTCCACTTTCGATCCCTCGTTTACATTACAAGTTCTGTATATTGTTTTACGGTCTTATCATTTCATCTTAAGTTTTCATCACAGAAACCGTCCAACTTAAGCTGTTATTTTTAACTTCAGGAAATATGAACTCAGATTAAATCGTAACCAACAATTGTCTATGAATAAACAGGAAGATGGACGGGAGACTCGAACTGTTTAACATTAAATGAACAAGCATTTCTTACTTGACACATACGTGGTCACACATACATGAGGGAATACAACGTCAAGAACTATTCTTTTTCGTAATGGAAATTATAATGGTCACCTTATCACCTGACTTTGTTGAAGAATGTGATGAAACGTCTGCCTCTGTGTCCATCTATAAACACACAGATAACTCGGGTTTTTCTCGGCTCTAGACAGGCATTTGGTATAATTAGAGACGTTTCAGATGTACTCAGCTTTGTTTACAAGAGGGATGCTAGTCAGTGCCTCATATCTCTCAGTGTGTAATTATTTTTTCTGAGCATCGTTGCTATTTGCTAAAACCGCGAGGGTTCCTGCAACCCCAGGCGAAGGCGAGGCAATAGATATATTCCCTGGAAGGTGAGGATGCATTCAGTTACTCGGATCTTTAAAGAGGCCTTCGTCAGCATCAATGTATCCACTTTAAAGAGGCCACTCTATTTCGTAACTACAAAAGTAAAGTCTTGGAAGTATTTATAACGTATCACTCACTGGTATCACTCATAGGTATCACTGGTATCACAGATGTCACAGATATCACTCACAGGTATCACAGATGTCACAGATATCATTCACAGGTATCACATATCTCACTTACAAGTATCACAGATGTCACTCACAGGTATCACAGATATCACTCACAGGTAACACAGATGCCACTCACAGGTAACACAGATGTCACAGATATCACTCACAGGTATCACAGATGTCACAGATATCATTCACAGGTATCACAGATGTCACTCACAGGTATCACAGATGTCACTCACAGGTATCACAGATGTCACTCACAGGTATCACAGATGTCACTCACAGGTATCACAGATGTCACAGATATCATTCACAGGTATCACAGATATCACTCACAGGTATCACAGATGTCACTCACAGGTATCACAGATGTCACTCACAGGTATCACAGATGTCACTCACAGGTATCACAGATATCACTTACAGGTATTACAGATGTCACAGATATCATTCACAGGTATCACAGATGTCACTCACAGGTATCACAGATGTCACTCACAGGTATCACAGATGTCACTCACAGGTATCACAGATGTCACTCACAGGTATCACAGATATCACTCACAGGTAACACAGATGCCACTCACAGGTAACACAGATATCACAGATATCACTCACAGGTAACACAGATGCCACTCACAGGTAACACAGATATCACAGATATCACTCACAGGTAACACAGATATCACTCACAGGTAACACAGATGCCACTCACAGGTAACACAGATATCACAGATATCACTCACAGGTAACACAGATGTCACTCACAGGTAACACAGATATCACAGATATCACTCACAGGTAACACAGATATCACTCACAGGTAACACAGATGCCACTCACAGGTAACACAGATATCACAGATATCACTCACAGGTAACACAGATGCCACTCACAGGTAACACAGATATCACAGATATCACTCACAGGTAACACAGATATCACAGATATCACTCACAGGTAACACAGATGCCACTCACAGGTAACACAGATATCACAGATATCACTCACAGGTAACACAGATGCCACTCACAGGTAACACAGATATCACAGATATCACTCACAGGTAACACAGATGCCACTCACAGGTAACACAGATATCACAGATATCACTCACAGGTAACACAGATATCACTCACAGGTAACACAGATGCCACTCACAGGTAACACAGATATCACAGATATCACTCACAGGTAACACAGATGCCACTCACAGGTAACACAGATATCACAGATATCACTCACAGGTAACACAGATATCACAGATATCACTCACAGGTAACACAGATGCCACTCACAGGTAACACAGATATCACAGATATCACTCACAGGTAACACAGATGCCACTCACAGGTAACACAGATATCACAGATATCACTCACAGGTAACACAGATGCCACTCACAGGTAACACAGATATCACAGATATCACTCACAGGTAACACAGATATCACAGATATCACTCACAGGTAACACAGATGCCACTCACATGTAACACAGGTAACACAGATATCACTCACAGGTAACACAGATGCCACTCACAGGTAACACAGGTAACACAGATATCACTCACAGGTAACACAGATGCCACTCACAGGTAACACAGGTAACACAGATATCACTCACAGGTAACACAGATGCCACTCACAGGTAACACAGATATCACTCACAGGTAACACAGATGCCACTCACAGGTAACACAGGTAACACAGATATCACTCACAGGTAACACAGATGCCACTCACAGGTAACACAGATATCACAGATATCACTCACAGGTAACACAGATGCCACTCACAGGTAACACAGATATCACAGATATCACTCACAGGTAACACAGATATCACAGATATCACTCACAGGTAACACAGATGCCACTCACAGGTAACACAGATATCACAGATATCACTCACAGGTAACACAGATGCCACTCACAGGTAACACAGATATCACAGATATCACTCACAGGTAACACAGATGCCACTCACAGGTAACACAGATATCACAGATACACTCACAGGTAACACAGATATCACAGATATCACTCACAGGTAACACAGATGCCACTCACATGTAACACAGGTAACACAGATATCACTCACAGGTAACACAGATGCCACTCACAGGTAACACAGGTAACACAGATATCACTCACAGGTAACACAGATGCCACTCACAGGTAACACAGATATCACAGATATCACTCACAGGTAACACAGATGCCACTCACAGGTAACACAGATATCACTCACAGGTAACACAGATGCCACTCACAGGTAACACAGGTAACACAGATATCACTCACAGGTAACGCTGCAGATGTGATCTATGTCAATGCCTGTATATGAAACTAAACACACAGGCAGATAACGAAAGTTTTATCACCTCGATTTTAATGGGTTAACGGAGAAAGAGAATATTTGTTAATATATGATCCTGGTGGTGAACTTTTAAGTTCCACCTTGGAGGATGACTGGTTCACCCTCAAGGTGCCATCATCTCAATTTTTTGCTTAATTAAATTAGCAAAAATAAAACAAAAAAGTAATCCCATATGCAAAATTTACAATGTGATCATTTTCATTCTCCAAAAATTGCGCAATGTACCGAAGAATTCCTTTCCACTGATTAACTTTCATTCTGCGTTCACTAATTAACGTAATATTAGCACTATTTTATGGAGTGTCGTTCTCTGCCCTGTGACCTGCAGTCCAGTGTTGTATATTTAAGTGTTCAAGACCTGTGCTCGATACGTAGGTAGGCCTGCTCAAGGACTGAGCCGCGGGGATGGGGGGTGACCCTTCAAAACAGCGCATCTCGGATCGTATGGACAGACCTTTCCGTACTGGCCTTTACATGTCTATACTCTTTTACTCTGCAATTAAAGAGCATTGTGACTTAATCAAGCACCCTCGTACCTCTAGGCACATCATAGTTCTGACTTCAACACCACAGACACTTGACCTCATCAACTCTGAAGCCTTGTATATAGTGAGAATAAGGCCTCAGGTAAACAACTCCACTACATTTGTTCAGTTGTTCACATGTTAGTTATCACTATGAAACGTGTGCTTTAATTCTGTATTAGATAGGTTAGGTCAACCAATATTTTGTTTGTGTGTCACATCAGTTAGAATTTTAATATAAGACTGATTTTAAATATAATATATTGTATATGGAAACCAGTTATTGTGAATGGTAACTTGCTCATTGTATTTTAACACTGATGGTGGAATTTGAGACTCCGAAACGTATGGAAATAAATGAGTATGTGAAGAATGATCAAGGCTGCCATGAATACCTTCATGGGATATCCAGGATAGACATCTAGTCAATAACTTCTGTGTTTTATTGCCAGTGAGATAATTGTCTCAACACTGACAAGTGTTCATCACTGTTGACTGCCTTTTCTTTCAAGAAATTCCCAAGCGTCCGCATACCAAGCCATAAATACAACAACTATGAAGAAATACTGAAATTTATGTTCAAGAGTGAGAGCATTATCATCAGGGTCGTTAGCTTTAATAAACAGATGTGTTTCCACTGAGACCTGAAAGCACTAATAGGTTCCTGTGTCTTGACAAGGACAACCTGTCGAACACTCTACGAGCTACATAAGAAAACGTTCTTTCTGCTCATGATTTTTTCCCAACATCACGATGCTCATTCAGTCTGAGATGGTCCGCAGCAGTTCACAGAAACATTCCCGAGCCTTATGTAAAAAGTACAGTCACATCAGCAAGACACGTGAGCTCATTAAACTTAACAGTTATAAATGTTATTACACAGCGTAAATTCATTTCTTGCATTGGTCGGTAGCCTTGCACCTCGTAGGAGGAGGTACTTGTGGGAACCTCAGTTGGAAGCCAGAATACCATTTTAGCTCCATGATTCAGTACAGACTGAAGTCTTGTTTAGCAGTTCTTGAACGGTTAGGTAAACCGTTAAAGAATTGAAAAAGTTAATTCGTGAGACAGAACAAACGCGCAGATAAGGACAGAGGCACTCTGCTTATTCATATATTTTCTGACAGCATACAGATTACGAATATGAAAACTGAAAGATTTTGCAATTTGGTGGATGTGTCCAACAAATGGCAATGAAGAATACAGGTAGACACCCAGATCCCTCACTGATCCCACAAATTGCAAACTGACACCACCATAATCAGACACACCAAAATCTCCAATCTATGCTCTTTGAGGTTCTCCTGACAGTCAAAATCTTTATCTTACCCTCATTTAGATTATTCTTTTTTTTTATTTATGTAAAAAGTCTGAATATTCAGCAGAATTTAGCCACTTTCATCTGCAGAACTTGGATGTAAACACTTGTGTTTCATCAGCATCAAAATGATGCTTTAGGTTGGAATCTGTGAACTCCGACAAGGGAGATGTGAGTGCACGTACCCAGCTGTGGCCGGGAGGAAGTGCAATGGAAACTCGCCAAAGATCTTTGAATAAAGAAACTGAGTTTTCTTCCTGAGGCCGCTTCACTATTTTCTTCGTTAACCACCTTTAATATAATTGAATTTTTAAATTTAACAGAAACACTCATATTATATATCATTATTTTAAAATGTATTTTGGCTGTCTAGTTTCTCAGGAGCTGGAGGACAACCTATTAAAATTGTTTAACAATTTACTCCACTCATCTGCCGTACATTCCTATATTTATTCTTAAATTCATTTTAATTAACGAGAATCCATTGAAAGTTCTGTGAATCCGGTGAACAATGCTGAGTCATTCTACTGAAAAATTAGTGCTACCAGACCACTTTCTCTTGACTTGCATTCAATATTTATCATGAATATTTAGTTGTTCACTGCCTTATTTATTCGGTCTCAATTTTTCCCTTTTATTTGATCAGAAACTCATGAAAATTATTTATTAATACACTGTATCATTAAAATTCGTTGTAGTACCTGGAACTGATACATCTGTTTTGTATCATCGATGTATCACTACCAGGTTGGAATAGAATTAGACAATCAGGTACCAAACAATGATTATATGATCAGTTTTTTTCTTTATCCAAGGTTTTCGTTTATAACTGAAGAACATCTCATCTGATCGGCTTCAAACTTTCCATGAAGGGAACGCATATTGGAAATCAGTTTTATACAGATCTTTCCTGGTTCTCATTTTCGGGCGATAACTTGAGAAAGCTCTCCATGGGGAAGTGGAACAGAATTCTTCCTCTGTAAGCCATGCATGTTGTAAGAGGCAACTAAAATGCTGGGAGCAAGGGGCTAGTAACCCCTTCTCCTGTATATATTACTAAATTTAAAAAGATAAACTTTCGTTTTTTTGGGGGCCACCCTGCCTCAGTGGGATACGGCCGGTGTGTTGAAAGAAAAGAACTTGGGAAAGCCGCTTCTGGTCGTCTTCAAACTTTGAACACTGGTATCCAAGTTAGAAAAAAGTTAGAAATGTAACTGGAGCAAGTACGTGTCAATTTGCCAGTTATATTCTCAAAATGGAATGGTATTAATTTCCATGAAATATTTTGAGTATGTTTAATCTGGATGATGACACTATATGTTAAGACTCTGTTGGGACGAATTTGCCAATATTATAGCAGCTATAAAATCTGAAATCAATGGAGTCTGTGCAAGAACTGGATAACGTTTCTTCTGATCGGGTGTAAACTTTGAGCATTAACATGTCTTGCTGAATGAAAGATTTTCATTATGATTATTAGGCTGCGTAAACTTCATTACTCGAGTATGGATTATTGTATTGAGGGATGAGAGAGTAGTGTCAGAGTTAGTGCCGCTGACATACACATGTCGCAGAATTGCCGATTGTAAAATTTATCATATCTGCAGGCACTACGGCTGACTGGCTACAACGATGGGCCTGCTAAACATTTGGACCACGGTTCAAGTCCCCGTCCATTCTTATGTTCATTCATTGATAGTAGTCTTAGGTTTATCTTTTTTTTATTACGTCTTGACTATATATATATATATATATATATATATATATATATATATATATATATATATATATATATATATATATATATATATATATATATATATATTTTTTTTTTTTTTTTTTTTTTTTTTCAACAAGTCGGTCGTCTCCCACCGAGGCAGGGTGACCCAAAAAAGAAAGAAAATCCCCAAAAAGAAAATACTTTCATCATCATTCAACACTTTCACCACACTCACACATTATCACTGCTTTTGCAGAGGTGCTCAGAATACAACAGCTTAGAAGCATATACGTATAAAGATACACAACATATCCCTCCAAACTGCCAATATCCCAAACCACTCCTTTAAAGTGCAGGCATTGTACTTCCCATTTCCAGGACTCAAGTCCGACTATATGAAAATAACCGGTTTCCCTGAATCCCTTCACTAAATATTACCCTGCTCACACTCCAACAGATCGTCAGGTCCCAAGTATCATTCGTCTCCATTCACTCCTATCTAACACGCTCATGCACGCTTGCTGGAAGTCCAAGCCCCTCGCCCACAAAACCTCCTTTACCCCCTCTTTCCAACCCTTCCGAGGACGACCCCTACCCCTCTTTCCTTCCCCTATAGATTTATATGCTTTCCATGTCATTCTACTTTGATCCATTCTCTCTAAATGACCAAACCACCTCAACAACCCCTCTTCTGCCCTCTGACTAATGCTTTTATTAACTCCACACCTTCTCCTAATTTCCACACTCCGAATTTTCTGCATAATATTTACACCACACATTGCCCTTAGACAGGACATCTCCACTGCCTCCAACCGTCTCCTCGCTGCTGCATTTACCACCCAAGCTTCACATCCATATAAGAGTGTTGGTACTACTATACTTTCATACATTCCCTTCTTTGCCTCCATAGATAACGTTTTTTGACTATATATATGCAATAAGATCACAGTAAACAGGTGATTTCAAAATATGCAAAACAAACCACTCTGAAAGAATAGAGAAATTCCAAGCGCTTTCGTGACTACTCACATTATCAAGGAACTATGAAAGTGAAGCATCCAAGGAAGCTATATAAGGGGTCCGGCCAGCACCTCACTATCAGATCCCACAACGGTTAAACACGTGACGCGCGGCGAGCCAACTTGGATAGGTCCTTTGCACAACTCACCCCCAAGCTATTTATTTGTCCAGTGTATTATTAAATTCTTCCCAAATTCTATTAATTATAAATGAATCTAATTTATATAAACCAAAGGAAATATTCATATTATTGTCAAAACTGCTTTTTATGAAACAAGATTCAATTATATTCCTGTCGACCATGGACTTGCTTGATACTACTTTCTCAACTTTTTGAAAATCAATTGGATGGTTAAAATCTCTTACATGAATAAATAGAGCATTGGAATATTGTCCAGTTATAATGCTATATTTATGTTGTTTTAATCTTAGTTCGAGATTTTTACCAGTTTGACCGTAATAAACTTTATCGCAAATTTTACAAGGAATCTTATAGACACATCCATCAGCATTTTGGGGGGAATTCTTTATCAAAAGTTTTTTTACTGTATCAAGATTTTTGAATACAACTTTAATATTAAAAGTCTTAAGAAGAGAAGGCATATCAACCAAGTTTTCATGGTAAGGGAGAACCAACATATTTTTAGTTGAATAAGGCTGGTTGCCCCTTTTTGGATTATAAAAAGTGTTTCTAGCAACTTTAAAAGATTTATCAATTACATTTCTTGGGTATTTTAAATCATTACCTATTTCATAAATTTTGGATATTTCCTCATCTATGAACTCAGGACTACAAATTCGTAAAGCTCTCAAAAACATTGATGAGAAAACAGACAGTTTGACTCTATCTTGATGCGAGGAATAATAGTGGACATAGGAACAGTTATTTGTAGGTTTTCTGTAAATTTTAAATTTGAATTCATTATTACCCTTAATAATTAAAACATCTAGAAAAGGCAATGAGTTATTTTCTTCAAACTCAACAGTAAAGTTTATGTTGATAAATTAGACACATGTGCAACTCTTGGGTATCTTTATTGAGGAAACGTTTCGCCACACAGTGGCTTCATCAGTCCATACAAAGGAGAATCTTGAAGAACAGGAGGAGAATGAGGTAATCAGTCCCTCAACCTTGAGTCGATGTGGTCAGTCCATCAATCTTGAATAGAATACGGCATACGTGCTGAGAAGGAGCTTATAAACCGTTGGCAGGAGAGGTGCAGCAGTCATAGGTCGTGTAACATTTGTTCAATGTTGAAGTAGGTCGTGCCCAAGAATTAGGCAAGGGAAGAATTCCCAAGTATTAAGATCCCAAGGTTTTGGTCTAAGTTTTGCAACTTCAAAAAAAACTTAATAATGTTGAAATTGCAAAAGACTTATGCAACTTTGAAAAATCTTCTGATTTATCCTCTGATGAAATTAATATTAGTAAGGAAATGGTGTATAACTCTATGTTAAAACAAAACATTCCCAATTGCCCTCAAAGATTCTTTAAGTCTTATGATACACTTAATAATAATAAAAAATTGCGCCTTACCTAAGCAGATAAAATAAATGCAATAGTAATTATGAAAGAAAATGATTACCAAAAAAAATGAATAATCTCCTAGATGATACTGAAACCTATTCTAAACTTAGAAAGAATCCCTTAGAAACCGTTAACAGCAATTTCAATAAAACAATAAAACTTCTACTAAAAGGCAAAGATGAATTAATTAAACAATTTACTTCCACTAATCCATCTTTACCTTACATGTATGGACTAATAAAAACACGCAAACCAGGTGATCCAATCAGACCAATTATTAGCTCCATAGGATCAGTTCGTATAAATTATCCAAATGGCTTGTTGACATTTTGAGCCCTATTGTTGGTAAAATTTCTAATTTCAATGTTAAAAACAACTTAGATTTAGTTGATAAATTAAGCTCCTTGACTGACTTAAATGATTTTAACATGGTTAGTTTTGAGGAAATGGTATGGTGATACCGACAAGATGTGGAAAAAGACACTTATGTACAGTTCAGGACATTTATTAAAGGAAACGTTTCGCCACGAGTGGCTTCTTCAGTCCTAATACAGAGAAAACTAAGAAAACACACATATATATAGTGGCGGGAGTCAGGTGAGGTGATGCGTGGGTAGAGGTGGTAGTAGTAGTAGTAGTAGTAGTAGTAATGGAACTAAGGAGGTGAGGCTAGAGAGGGACCTGCTGGCATCAAGTAACACCAGTTTCCAGGATGGGTAATATCCTCTTGCTTAGTAATTTTGAAATACTATAACTACCGGATTTTTGCTTTATAGTGTTACTGACAGAAATTAGTGCAGCTTCAATGCATTTTCTCCGTCTTAAGTCGTCTTCTTTAATAACTAGTTTAGCTTCACTGAATTTCATGAGGTGTCCAACATCGTCTCTATGTTGAACACATGCGTTTTTGCGGTCATCATTTCTGCAAGCATTTTTGTGTTCTGCTATCCTAATGTCTAGAGTTCTGGCTGTTTCCCCTACATATACTTTGTCACACCCCCCACATGGTATAGTGTAGATTCCTGCACTTGTGCCAGAATCATGCTTGGGTTTTTGTATCAGGTTCCTAATAGTAGTTGAAGAGCTGGTAGATATTTTAGCCAGTTTTCTGTCAAACATTTTTGAAACATTAGTGGCAACGTTGCTGACCGGTAAAACGATGTAACTTGGAGGCTTTTCTTCAATTTGATAGGTGTTGGTCTTGCTGAGGATACGTGTTGCACGTTTCCTGCAGTCACGTATGAAGTGTAGGGGAAAGTGTAGTGAACTAAAAGAGTTGGTGATGTATGTACATTCTTCTTCGAGGAACTGCGGACTGGAAATTCTGTAGGCTCTCAGAAAGAAGCCAATAACTACCCCTCTTTTAGTTCTTGTGTCATGGTGAGAGAAGAAATGTAGAAGATCATTCTTGTAGGTAGGCTTCCGGTAGACTTTAAAAGAAAGTTTGCTTTCCCCTGTGCGTAAGAGAACGTCGAGAAAAGGTAACTGGTTGTCCTTCTCCTCCTCTAGAGTAAATTTAATAGTAGGTTCCAGAGTGTTGATGGTGTTGAGGATGCCCTGTACGTCATGATTTTTGGGTACAATGACCAAAATATCATCTACGTACCGCATCCAAGTAACTGAACGAGGGATGTTACTGAGGATCCTTCTTGATTCCAGGTCCTCCATATATAAATTGGCAAGAACTGCACTAAGGGGGGATCCCATGGCTAGTCCGAAGAGTTGTTTGTACTTCTTGTCCTCGAACTTAAAACAGTTATAACGAACACAAAGTTCGACAAGGCTCACAAAATCTTGGCGGGGTACAGGTAACTCTGTATCATCTTTAATCACCCTGCGAAGAAGATCAATGGCTTGATCAACTGGGACATTGGTGAATAAGGCAGTCACGTCAAAACTTGCAAGCTTCTTATCACTCATGTCGAGATCCCTGATACGGTTAAGGAGGTCACCCGAATGCTTTAGATGAGCCTGACTGATTGTACCCAGGAGCTTTGACAAATATTTCGCCAAAACTCCTGCTAGACTGTGAGGGGCGCTGCCGATTCCAGATGTAATGGGTCTCATAGTGTGTGATGAGTTGGGTGACGTCGTCTGCATATGCAAGTGTGATGGTGGAGTCAAATGCAGGTGTTGGGATGTCGAGGCAAACTGCTAACCACGTCAGTTATCAAGGCAGTGCGCAACTACCCAAGAATGGATAATTGTGTCCCTCTGCCCCATCATCGCAGGAATCACAAAGGTAGACCCAAGAAAAGTCCCACTGAAAACGAGAAAATTTGCGCACAGGTTAGCAAAAAAATTGAAGAAGGTAACACAGTGGGAGCAATCCGAATAATTACAAGTGACGACACTGTAGCCCCCAAAGATGAGACAACAGCCCAAGCACTAAGAGACAAGCATCCAACCAGGGACACCATAGCCATCAACAACAACCCTGAGGAAGACCCTATCACTGAACAAATAATTTTGCCTGAATCGGAAGTCTATAAGGCGATTGTGTCATTTCCTGCAGGATCTGCAGGAGGTTACACTGGAATTCGACCTCAGCACCTCAAGGAGATGGTAAATCCAGTACTCGGTGCATCTGCATCACTTCTTCTCACCGAGTTAACAACTTTCGTCAACAACTGCCTGGCTGGGCGAATCCCAGAAGAAATTAAACCTTTCTTTTTTGGAGCCTCACTGTGTGCATTGAAGAAGAAGGATGGGGGAATCAGACCCATTGCGGTTGGAAACACTCTTCGCCGTCTCGTTGCCAAAGCAGCAGTAAGAAACATTCGCCTAGAAGCTGCCAGCTTACTCCAGCCACACCAACTGGGCTCTGGGGTCCCTCAAGGCAGTGAAGCTGCAGCTCATGCGGCAAGGGCCTACATCAGGGACCTACCAGAAGACAAGGTCGAAGTCAAACTTGATTTTAGAAATGCCTTTAATATGGTAAAGAAAGATGCTGTCTTGCCAGCTGTTCGGGATCGCTTTCCCAGTCTTTTTCCCTTCATTTCAGCCGGCTACAGCAAACCCTCAATTCTTTTGTTTGGAGAACATGAAATTCTCTCATCAGAAGGTGTTCAGCAGGGTGACCCACTAGCTCCACTTCTCTTCTGCTTGGCAGTAAGAGAACTAACTTCCAGCCTACGCAGCGAGCTCAACATCTGGTACCTGGATGATGGCACTCTGGCAGGTACTAAAGAGTCCCTGGTAGGGGACCTACAACTGGTGAAAACACAGGGAGAAGACTTAGGACTCATCCTCAATCCCTCCACGTGTGAAATCATCACGGCAAACCAGGAAATAATCAATGCTGTGCTTGGGACTACAAATTCGTAAAGCTCTCAAAAACATTGATGAGAAAATAGACAGTTTAACTTTATCTTGATAGGAAGAATAATAGTGTACATAGGAACAGTTATTTGTAGGTTTTCTGTTAATTTTAAATTTGAATTCATTATTACTCTTAATAATTAAAACATCTAGAAAAGGCAATGAGTTATTTTCCTCAAACTCAACAGTAAAGTTTATAGAATGGGCTAAGCTATTTAATTTGCCACGGAATTTGTAGTCCAGAGTTCATAGATGAAGAAATATCCAAAATTTATGAAATAGCCAATGATCTGAAATACCCAAGGAATGTAATTGATAAATCATTCAAAATTGCTAGAAATACTTTTTACAACCCAAAAAGGGACAACCAACCTTATTCAACTAAAAATATATTGGTTCTCCCTTACCATGAAAACTTGGTTGATATGCCTTCTCTTCTTAAGTCTTTTAATATTAAAGTTGTATTTAAAAATCTTGATACAGTAAAAAACTTTTGATAAAGAATTCCCCCCAAAATGCTGACGGATGTGTCTATAAGATTCCTTGTAAAATATATATATGTATATATATATATATATATATATATATATATATATATATATATATATATATATATATATATATATATATATATATATATATATATATATATATGAAAGTATAGTAGTACCAACACTCTTATATGGGTGTGAAGCTTGGGTGGTAAATGCAGCAGCGAGGAGACGGTTGGAGGCAGTGGAGATGTCCTGTTTAAGGGCAATGTGTGGTGTAAATATTATGCAGAAAATTCGGAGTGTGGAAATTAGGAGAAGGTGTGGAGTTAATAAAAGTATTAGTCAGAGGGCAGAAGAGGGGTTGTTGAGGTGGTTTGGTCATTTAGAGAGAATGGATCAAAGTAGAATGACATGGAAAGCATATAAATCTATAGGGGAAGGAAGGCGGGGTAGGGGTCGTCCTCGAAAGGGTTGGAGAGAGGGGGTAAAGGAGGTTTTGTGGGCAAGGGGCTTGGACTTCCAGCAAGCGTGCGTGAGCGTGTTAGATAGGAGTGAATGGAGACGAATGGTACTTGGGACCTGACGATCTGTTGGAGTGTGAGCAGGGTAATATTTAGTGAAGGGATATTGGGATATTGGCAGTTTGGAGGGATATGTTGTGTATCTTTATATGTGTATGCTTCTAGACTGTTGTATTCTGAGCACCTCTGCAAAAACAGTGATAATGTGCGAGTGTGGTGAAAGTGTTGAATGATGATGAAAGTATTTTCTTTTTGGGGATTTTCTTTCTTTTTTTTGGGTCACCCTGCCTCGGTGGGAGACGGCCGACTTGTTGAAATATATATATATATATATATATATATATATATATATATATATATATATATATATATATATATATATATATATATATATATATATATATATATATATATATATATATATATATGTCGTGCCGAATATGTAAAACTGGTCAATTAGCAAGAACTCATTTAATATCAAGTCCTTTCTGAAATTTTCTCTTATACGTTTAAAGATATATTTTTTTCATTAATGTTGATGTAAAAATTTATAATTTTGCACCAAAAGAATCTTAGAAAACTTACCTAACCTTATTATAACAAGAGCAATTTATTTTAGCCTAACCCAACTAAATATATTTTAGATTTGTTTACAATAATTTAATACTGAACAAACACAGTGAAATAATTATTTTTCGTTAGGTTCAGAATGATTTTGGCGAAATTATTGCATACACAAATTTTCGCTTGTCCTATATGGCAAGATGAGCGTTGCTATTTAAGCCAAGATCGCAAGTCCTGCCTATTCGGCAGGACATATATATGTATATATATATATATATATATATATATATATATATATATATATATATATATATATATATATATATATATATATATATATATATATATATATATATTGGTTGATAGGCCTTAAGACTTTTAATATCAAAGTTGTATTTAAAAATCTTGATAGGATTGTGTCTATAATATTCGTTGTAAAATATGTGATAAAGTTAATGACGGTCAAACTGGTAAAAGTCTTGAACTAAGATTAAAACAACATAAATATAGCATTAGAACTGGACAAGATTCTAATGCTCTGTTTATCCAGGTGAGAGATTTTAACCATTCAATTGATTTTCAAAAGGCTGAGAAAGTTGTATCTAGCTTCTGGATTATACAAATTGGGTTCATTTGTCATTAATAAATTTGGGAAGAATTCAAGATACTTTAGATAAGTTAAATTGTTAATGCTTGGGTAGAATATAAGTTGTGTTTCACCTTCATCATCAAAAAACGTCAGGTGTTGTCAGGCAACCTTGAGGTGTTGTCCCGTCCTTATATGCCTTCCCGTTGATGTGGAATAACACACTTATGTACAGTCCAGGACATTTATTAAAGGAAACGTTTCGCCACGGGTGCCTTCTTTAGGAGTGAAGAAGTCACTCGTGGCGAAACGTTTCCTTTAATAAATGTCCTGAACTGTACATAAGTGTGTTTTTCCACATATTGTCGGTATCACTATACCATTTCTTCTTCCTGTTGATCTTTTTTTATTTTTACAGTTTCTTGAGAATGTGAGAAATCACGAAAACGCTTGGAATTCACTATTTTTTCATACTGGTTGTTCTGTCCACACGCGCACGCGCGCGCACACACACATTTTGCCAAGTTCTTCGTTATGGTACCAAGTCTTAATATGAGTAGCAGTTTGATTCTATACATTTGAACAGTCCTGTGTTGCGGTCCTGCGTTTGGCTATTTCCCGTAGACTCTCAATTTGGTAGAGCTCGAGGAGAGTTTCCAGAACAATTTAAAACGCTTGTCCCACTCTCTTCGAAGAAGGTCAGTATTTTTTGAAGTGTGGCACAGAGCAAGATTCTCCTGGAAAATGCTTTCTTCATTAAGAGTCTCGATACACAATGGGAAGCAAATGAGTTGCCAGGATTGCCTTTAGCGGTAAAGCTTCCCCAAAACATCTTCTTAGGTGGGTGTTTTGGAGCTTGTTGAATGTGTCCATTCCCAAGAGGTTCGCCTTTCCTCCGTGTCAGTATCACTGATCTGTACCATGTACTTCAGAATGTGCCTCATGTGAATATATAGCTATTCTCCATTAATCTGTCTTCCATCACTTTTGATCGAGTGCCCACCGCAGCCGTTTTTTTCTTCAAAGCAGCAGTCAATAATTGTTTCTTGCCGGCTTTCTGACGGTTCTGCCAACATCAAGAAGCTTTCGTCGAACAGTTCAAGAATCAACATTTACGTCAGCTGAAGTCAAATCTCTGTGTGGAGCTTTGTTGGTTTTCTTGGGATACTTTACACTATTTCTCATAACCTTGCCATCGTTGTCCTGCGTTTCCTTCCACATCTTCCTAGACGCCATGATCAACAATCACCAGTATAGTTAGCTCTCTTCGGAATCCGACCAACAGTTGACTTTCCTAGGCTCAATTTTTCGGCAATCTGTCTGATATTCAAATCAGCATGTTTTCTAAGAGCTACAACACTTGCATACATCCTAGGTGTAACATCCATCATGGCTTTGAGCAGTAATCACGCATTAGAGAGAAGAATTTGGCGAAATTACATTCACTCACTGAGCACATATGCAGGTATAGCCTTACAGAGCAACAGCTGTTGTAGCACTGACGAGAGTCGCAGGGTAACCTCACAGCTTGATTGTTGCCAGTAGTTGGTGGCAAACTCTTCTGAAAAGAAAAGAACCCAAACTACATTAATTATGCCAGAGACGAAGATATGTTATGAGATAATCACAAAATTTACTTCTCTCCCAATTAATTTGCACATTGCATACATTATATATATATATATATATATATATATATATATATATATATATATATATATATATATATATATATATATATATATATATATATATATATATATATATATATATATATATATATATGTATACAAAATAACCAGTGTGAAAGAATAGAGAAATTCCAAGCGCTTTCGTGACTACTCACATTATCAAGGAACAATAAAAGTAATGCATCAAAGGAAGGCATATAAAGGGTCTAGCCCACGCCTCACTATCACATCCCACAACAAAGCAACACCTGACACGCGACTCATAAGAAAAGGAACACTGCAGCAGGCCCACTGGCCCAATTAGACAGGTCCTTCACACAACCCACCAACAAACTATTCTACCCAAGAATTAAGAATTTTAAAATTTATTATTTGTCCAATGTATTATTAAATTCTTCCCAAATTCTATTAATTATAAATGGATCTAATTTATATAAACCAAAGGAAATATTCATATTATTGTCAAAACTGCTTTTTATGAAACAAGATTCAATTACATGCCTGTCGACCACGGACTTGCTTGATACAACTTTCTCAACTTTTTGAAAATAAATTGGATGGTTAAAATCTCTCACATGAATAAATATAGCATTGGAATCTTGTCCAGTTCTAATGCTATATTTATGTTGTTTTAATCTTAGTTTGAGACTTTTACCAGTTTGACCGTAATAAACTTCATCGCAAAATTTACAAGTAATCTTATAGACACATCCATCATCATTTTGGGGGGAATTCTTTATCAAAAGTTTTTTTTACTGTATCAAGATTCGTAAATACAACTTTGATATTAAAAGTCTTAAGAAAAGAAGGTATATCAACCAAGTTTTCATGGTAAGGGAGAACCAACATATTTTTAGTTGAATAAGGTTGGTTGTCCCTTTTTGGACTGTAAAAAGTATTTCTAGCAAATTTAAAAGATTTATCAATTACGTTTCTTGGGTATTTCAAATCATTAGCTATTTCATAAATTTTGGATATTTCCTCATCTATGAACTCTGGACTACAAATACGTAAAGCTCTCAAAAACATTGATGAGAAAACAAACAGTTTAACTCTGTCGTGATGTGAAGAATAATAGTGAACATACGAACAGTTATTTGTAGGTTTTCTGTAAATTTTAAATTTGAATTCATTATTACTCTTAATAATTAAAACATCTAGAAAAGGCAATGAGTTATTTTCTTCAAACTCAACAGTAAAGTTTATAGAATGGGCTAAGCTATTTAATGTGCCAAGGAAATGGTGTATATCTACATTCTTGGGCATAAGACACAAAATATCATCAACATATCTGAACCATTTAGCTCTATTAGGGAGAATTGTGTTAAGTAGTCTTGTTTCAAAAAATTCCATGAATAGGTTACTAAGAACAGGTGAAAGATGATTTCCCAGTGCCATACCAAACTTCTGAGTGTAAAACTTATCATTAAATGCAAATTTTGCATCAACAATACAAAGTTTAATAAGTTTAATGATAGTAAGAACTAGCAATGGTAAATCATAATTAACGAGTTCTTCAGATAAGAAACTTAATAAATCATCAGCAGGAACTTTCGTAAACTTTTATTGTTCCTTGATAACGTGAGTAGTCACGAAAGCGCTTGGAATTTCTCTATTCTTTCACAGTGGTTGTTTTGCATATTCTGAAATCA
Source organism: Cherax quadricarinatus (assembly GCF_038502225.1). Classification (NCBI taxonomy): domain Eukaryota; kingdom Metazoa; phylum Arthropoda; class Malacostraca; order Decapoda; family Parastacidae; genus Cherax; species Cherax quadricarinatus. Next base: position 7,808,743 of record NC_091317.1, read on the forward strand.
CCTGTTTACTGTGATCTTATTACACACACACACACACACACACACACACACACACACACACACACACACACACACACACACACACACACACACACACACACACACACACACACACACACACACACACACACACACACATGAAGATAGGGGAAGGGCACAGAAGACCACAGACAGAGTATAGGCTAGGTGGCCAAAGACTGCAAACCTCACTCAAGGAGAAAGATCTTGGGGTGAGTATAACACCGAGCATGTCTCCGGAAGCACACATCAATCAGATAACTGCTGCAGCATATGGGCGCCTGGCAAACCTGAGAACAGCATTCCGACACCTTAGTAAGGAATCATTCAAGACACTGTACACCGTGTATGTCAGGCCCATACTGGAGTATGCAGCACCTGTTTGGAACCCGCACTTGATAAAGCACGTCAAGAAACTAGAGAAAGTACAAAGGTTTGCAACAAGGTTAGTTCCAGAGCTAAGGGGAATGTCCTATGAAGAAAGATTAAGGGAAATCGGCCTGACGACACTGGAGGACAGGAGGGTCAGGGGAGACATGATAACGACATATAAAATACTGCGTGGAATAGACAAGGTGGACAAGGACAGGATGTTCCAGGGAGGGGACACAGAAACAAGAGGCCACAATTGGAAGTTGAAGACACAAATGAGTCAGAGAGATAGTAGGAAGTATTTCTTCAGTCATAGAGTTGTAAGGCAGTGGAATAGCCTAGAAAATGACGTAGTGGAGGCAGGAACCATACACAGTTTTAAGACGAGGTTTGATAAAGCTCATGGAGCGGGGAGAGAGAGGGCCTAGTAGCAACCGGTGAAGAGGCGGGGCCAGGAGCTAGGACTCGACCCCTGCAACCACAAATAGGTGAGTACAAATAGGTGAGTACACACACACACACACATTTATATATATATATATATATATATATATATATATATATATATATATATATATATATATATATATATATATATATATATATATATATATATATATATATATATATATATATATATATATATATATATATATATATATATATATATATATATATATATATATGTATATATATATATATATATATATATATATATATATATATATATATATATATATATATATATATATATATATATATATATGTATATATATATATATATGTGTGTGTGTGTGTGTGTGTGTACTCATTTATTTGTGGTTGCAGGGGTCGAGTCTTAGCTCCTGGCCCCGCCTCTTCACCGGTTGCTACTGGGCCCTCTCTCTCCCCGCTCCATGAGCTTTCTCAAACCTCGTCTTAAAACTGTGTATGGTTCCTGCCTCCACTACGTCATTTTCTAGGCTATTCCACTGCCTGACAACTCTATGACTGAAGAAATACTTCCTAATATCTCTCTGACTCATTCGTGTCTTCAACTTACAATTGTGGCCTCTTGTTTCTGTGTCCCCTCCCTGGAACATCCTGTCTTTGTCCACCTTGTCTATTCCACGCAGTATTTTATATGTCGTTATCATGTCTCCCCTGACCCTCCTGTCCTCCAGTGTCGTCAGGCCGATTTCTTTTAATCTTTCTTCATAGGACATTCCCCTTAGCTCTGGAACTAACCTTGTCGCAAACCTTTGTACTTTCTCTAGTTTCTTGACGTGCTTTATCAAGTGCGGGTTCCAAACAGGTGCTGCATACTCCAGTATGGGCCTGACATACACGGTGTACAGTGTCTTGAACGATTCTTTACTAAGGTATCGGAATGCTGTTCTCAGGTTTGCCAGGCGCCAATATGCTGCAGCAGTTATCTGATTAATGTGTGCTTCCGGAGACATGCTCGGTGTTATACTCACCCCAAGACCTTTCTCCTTGAGTGAGGTTTGCAGTCTTTGGCCACCTAGCCTATACTCTGTCTGTGGTCTTCTGTGCCCTTCTCCTATCTTCATGACTTTGCATTTGGCAGGATTAAATTCGAGAAGCCATTTGCTGGACCAGGTGTCCAGTCTGTCCAGGTCTCTTTGAAGTCCTGCCTGGTCCTCATTTGATTTAATTCTCCTCATTAACTTCACATCATCTGCAAACAGGGACACTTCTGAGTCTAACCCTTCCGTCATGTCGTTCACATATACCAAAAATAGCACTGGTCCTAGGACCGACCCCTGTGGGACCCCGCTCATCACAGGTGCCCACTGTGATACATCATTACGTACCATGACTCGTTGTTGCCTCCCTGTCAGGTATTCTCTGATCCATTGCAGTGCCCTTCCTGTTATATGCGCCTGATGCTCTAGCTTCTGCACTAATCTCTTGTGAGGAACTGTGTCAAAGGCCTTCTTTCAGTCCAAGAAGATGCAATCAACCCACCCCTCTCTCTCGTGTCTTACTTCTGTTATTTTATCATAAAACTCCAGAAGGTTTGTGACACAGGATTTGCCTTCCATGAATCCGTGCTGGTTGGCATTTATACTCTTGTTCCATTCCAGGTGCTCCACCACTCTCCTCCTGATAATCTTCTTCATAACTTTGCATACTATACACGTCAATGACACAGATCTATAGTTTAGTGCCTCTTTTCTGCCTTTTTTTTTAAAAATGGGAACTACATTTGCCGTCTTCCATACCTCAGGTAGTTGCCCAGTTTCCAGGGACGTGTTGAAGACTGTGGTAAGTGGCATGCACAACATATCTGCTCTCTCTCTAAGGACCCATGGGGAGATGTTGTCCGGTCCCATTGCCTTTGAGGTATCGATGTCCCTTAGCAGTTTCTTCACCTCCTCCTCATCTGTATGTATGTCGTCCAACACTTGTTGGTGTATTCCTTGCTGGTGTCCCCATCTGGTCTGTCCCCCCAGAGTCCTTCCTGTCTCTACTGTAAATACTTCCTTAAATCTCGTGTTGAGCTCCTCACATACCTCTTGATATTTTCTTGTGAGTTCTCCACCTTCTTTCCTCAGCCTTATCACCTGGTCCTTGACTGTTGTCTTCCTCCTAATGTGGCTATACAGCAGTTTCGGGTCAGATTTGACTTTTGATGCTATGTCGTTTTCATACTGTCGCTGGGCCTCCCTCCTTATCTGTGTATACTCGTTTCTGGCTCTCCTACTAATCTCCTTGTTTTCCTGGATCCTATGCCTCCTGTACCTTTTCCATTCTCTGCTGCACTTAGTTTTTGCCTCCCTACACCTTCGGGTAAACCAAGGACTCGTTTTGGTCTTCCTATTATTTCTGTTTCCCTTGGGAACAAACCTTTCCTCTGCCTCCTTGCACTTTGTTGCCACATATTCCATCATCTCGTTTACTGATTTTCCTACCATTTCTCTGTCCCACTGAACCTCCTGCAGGAAGTTTCTCATACCTGTGTAGTCCCCCCTTTTATAGTTTGGCCTGTCCCCTTCAGTTCCTGTTACCTTCTCCACTTGTAACTTTACTATATAATCAAAACTCAGAACCACGTGATCGCTAGCTCCAAGGGGCCTCTCGTAAGTGATGTCCTCAATGTCTGAACTGCTCAGGGTGAACACAAGATCCAGTCTTGCTGGCTCATCCTTCCCCCTCTCTCTCTGGTTGTGTCCCTGACATGTTGATGCATGAGGTTTTCAAGTACCACATCCATCATCTTTGCTCTCCATGTTTCGGGACCCCCATGTGGCTCCAGGTTTTCCCAGTCAATCTCCCTGTGGTTGAAATCGCCCATTACCAGTAACTTTGCTCTGCTCGAGTGAGCTCTTCTTGCCACCTCAGCCAGTGTGTCCACCATCACCCTGTTGTTTTCTTCGTACTCCTCTCTTGGCCTCCTGCAGTTCTGTGGAGGGTTATACATCACTCCAATGACTACTTTATGTTCTCCAGACTGAATTGTACCTACAAAGTAGTCTCTTTCTCCAATCATGTCCATGCCTTCCATTTCCTCAAATCCCCATCGGTGTTTTATGAGCAGTGCAACCCCTCCTCCCCCTCTACTCCTTCTATCTTTCCTCAGGATCTGATATCCCGTTGGGAAGATTGTGTATGTTATTGTCTCAGCGAGTTTTGTTTCTGTGACTGCTATGATGTCTGGGGATTTTTCACTGATTCTTTCGTTCCACTCCTCATGTTTATTCGTTATTCCATCCGCGTTTGTGTACCAAACTTTCAGTTTCTTTTCTATCATTGTGGTCATGCAAGAATATTGGGGTTGGGGGAGCGAGAGCCTTGGTGGGGGCCTATAAGAGGCTGTGGTGTAGGTGGGGTTTGTGATGAAGGGGGTGGGGTCAGAATGCCCATAAGGGACAGCTGTTGGGGTGAGGTTTGTGATATGGGGGTTGGTGGCAGAGGGAACAGTGAGTGGGTTGTAGTATAGGTTGCTCAGTTGCGTTGGGAATATCGCGGTTGGAGTCTTTTGGTGGGAGATTCTGTGGGGTGTGTTTGCCCTTCCTCCTGTGTCTGGGTCCTGCTCATCTTCGTCATTGCCTCTCGTTCCTCCTTGCATCTCTGTACCCTCTCTTTCAGTGTAGTCCTTTCTTCTTGTGCTCTGTCGCAGTCGAGGTATACTCTCTGGTACCGCTGTTTGTCCCTCAGTCTTGCTTTCTCTTGCAGAATCCTGGTTCGAACTGATTCTTTCTTGAAAATTACTTTGACAGGCCGTATCCTTCCACTCGCAAACCACCCAATTCTCTGAAAATTGTTTTCATGATGCCTTCAATCATTTTTTTCTCCTCCTGTTTTATTTCTTCGAAGTTGTCCCCCTTGGCTTCTTGGAGCCCGTACACAAAAACTGACCTCGCCCTTTCCTTCTCCCACTGAGTCTCCATATGCTTCCTCTGAGGCATTTTATTTCCTTCCATTAACATGTTCTTGCCTTCAGTCCCTGTCATATCTGAAACTTCTATTCTCAGTGAACTGTCTTTCATGACCAGCTGTCCCTTGGTACTGCAGTTGGCTGTTAGAATCTCTGCATATAGCATACCTTCATTGTCTTCGGACCTGTAATTTGATCTTAGTGTGCTCCTCGTCTTTTCCCTGGCCCCACGTGGGTCTGATAGGGCCTTCATGTTCGGCATGTCTCCTTTGTTGCTTACCATCCCCTTGTCTGCGCCTGACATTGAATTTCCTGATGTCACATCTGAATTGTCATTTGTCTCTCTAATCTGTTTCAGGCTTTGCAGTTTCTCTTCTAAGCGCTGTATCCTAGCTTCTGCTGCTAAGACCTATACTTCCAACTTCCTGCACTCTTCAGCTATCCGCTCCTCCATTTTCTTACCAAGCTCTACTATCTTCCTTCCCCACTCTTCCTCCCTTTTTTGGAGCTCTAACTCCCAGTCTTTCCCCCCTGGTTCGTCCACCAGATCTCTGGTTTTCCGTCCTCTAGAGCCACCCTTTTTTTTTTTTTTTTTTTTTTTTTTTTTTTTTTTTTTTTTTTTTTTTTACCACAGACAGAAGGCTAGAGGAGGGAGAGGGTGAGAGGTGGAGAGAGAAAGGGTATATGAGGGAGAGAGGAGGAGAGTATGGAGGTGAGGATAAGACCAAGGGGAGAGAGAGAGAAATGTGAGGGGGGAGAGAAAGGGTAGAGAGGAAAAGAGAGGGAGAGAGAGAGAGAGAGGGAGAAAGGAGGGTGAGGGAAAAGGCTATGAGAGAGAGAAATGCAAGGGAGGGGTAGAAATATAGAAAAAGGGAGATGGAGAGAGAAGCCTATAGAGAGAGAGGAGGGTGAGGGATAGGGTTAGTGAGTGAGAGAGAGAGAGAGAGAGAGAGAGAGAGAGAGAGAGAGAGAGAGAGAGAGAGAGAGAGAGAGAGAGAGAGAGAGAGAGAGAGAGAGAGAGAGAGAGAGAGAGAGAGAGAGAGAGAGAGAGTAGGGGGTAGGGGGGGGAAAAAGGCTATGAGAGAGAGAAATGCGAGGGAGGGGGAGAGAGAAAGATAGGAGGGAGGAGGGAGTGAAGGCAAGAGCGGGGGAGGGGAAAGGTCTGTGGGGGAGGGAAAGGTGTGTGTGTGTGTGTGTGTGTATAACATTGGAGGGAGGAGTTTGGAAGAAGTGAATGTGTTCAAATATTTGGGAGTAGACTATTCAGCAGATGGGTTTATGAATGAGGTAAACCATAGAATTGATAAAAGAAGGTAAGTGGCGCATTGAGGTATCTGTGGAGACAAAGAACATTATCCATGGAGGCAAAGAAGGAAATGTACGAGAATATAGTGATACCAACACTTTTATATGGGTATTAAGCACGAATTGTAAATGCTGCTGCGAGAAAGAGTGGAGGCAGTGGAGATGTCATGTCTAAGGGCAATGTGTGGTGTGAATATTATGCAGAGAATTTGTAGTGTGGAAATTAGGAAGAGGTGTGGTCATTTAAAAAGGATGGAGCAAAATAGAAAAACTTGGAGGGTGTTCAAATCTGTAGTGGAGAGGAGGAGGGGTAGTAGTCGTCCTAGGAGAGGATGGAGGGAGAGGCGTAAAAGTGATTTTCTGTGCAAGGCGATTGGGCATACAACAGGCATGTGTGAACGTGTTAGATAGGAGTGAATGGAAACGAATGACTTTTGGGACTTGACGATCCGCTGGAGTGTGAGCACTAATATCTTGTGAAGGAATTCAGGGAAACCGGTTAGCCAGACTTGTGACCAGGAGGTGGAAAGTACAATACCTGTACTTTAAGGAGGAATTTGAGATATTTGCTGTTTGGAGTGACATCTGAAGTGTCACATCTGCGCGCCTCTGCACAGACAATGATTATGTATGAGTGTTTCTCATTGTTTCACACTGCCTAGGTGGGAGACGGCCACCGTGTTGAATATATATATATATATATATATTTTTTTTTTCAACAAGTCGGTCGTCTCCCACCGAGGCAGGGTGAACCAAAAAAGAAAGAAAATCCCCAAAAAGAATATACTTTCATCATCATTCAACACTTTCACCACACTAACACATTATCACTGTTTTTGCAGAGGTGCTCAGAATACAACAGTTTAGAAGCATATACGTATAAAGATACACAACATATCCCTCCAAACTGCCAATATCCCAAACCCCTCCTTTAAAGTGCAGGCATTGTACTTCCCATTTCCAGGACTCAAGTCCGACTATATGAAAATAACCGGTTTCCCTGAATCCCTTCACTAAATATTACCCTGCTCACACTCCAACAGATCGTCAGGTCCCAAGTATCATTCGTCTCCATTCACTCCTGTCTAACATGCTCATGCACGCTTGCTGGAAGTCCAAGCCCCTCGCCCACAAAACCTCCTTTACCCCCTCTTTCCAACCCTTTCGAGGACGACCCCTACCCCTCCTTCCTTCCCCTATAGATTTATATGCTTTCCATGTCATTCTACTTTGATCCATTCTCTCTAAATGGCCAAACCACCTCAACAACCCCTCTTCTGCCCTCTGACTAATGCTTTTATTAACTCCACACC
>NC_091317.1:7821134-7823634 GCF_038502225.1 Cherax quadricarinatus
CTTGAACCGTGTGATTTATCATACCTCGGTGTGTGTGTGTACTCACCTATTTGTACTCACCTATTTGTGGTTGCAGGGGTTGAGTCCTAGCTCCTGGCCCCGCCTCTTCACCGGTTGCTACTAGACCCTCTCTCTCCCCGCTCCATGAGCTTTATCAAACCTCGTCTTAAAACTGTGTATGGTTCCTGCCTCCACTACGTCATTTTCTAGGCTATTCCACTGCCTTACAACTCTGTGACTGAAGAAATACTTCCTACTATCTCTCTGACTCATTTGTGTCTTCAACTTCCAATTGTGGCCTCTTGTTTCTGTGTCCCCTCCCTGGAACATCCTGTCCTTGTCCACCTTGTCTATTTCACGCAGTATTTTATATGTCGTTATCATGTCTCCCCTGACCCTCCTGTCCTCCAGTGTCGTCAGGCCGATTTCTCTTAATCTTTCTTCATAGGACATTCCCTTTAGCTCTGGAACTAACCTTGTTGCAAACCTTTGTGCTTTCTCTAGTTTCTTGACGTGCTTTATCAAGTGCGGGTTCCAAACAGGTGCTGCATACTCCAGTATGGGCCTGACATACACGGTGTACAGTGTCTTGAATGATTCCTTACTAAGGTGTCGGAATGCTGTTCTCAGGTTTGCCAGGCGCCCATATGCTGCAGCAGTTATCTGATTGATATGTGCTTCCGGAGACATGCTCGGAGTTATACTCACCCCAAGATCTTTCTCCTTGAGTGAGGTTTGCAGTCTTTGGCCACCTAGCCTATACTCTGTCTGTGGTCTTCTGTGCCCTTCCCCTATCTTCATGACTTTGCATTTGGCAGGATTAAATTCGAGAAGCCATTTGCTGGACCAGGTGTCCAGTCTGTCCAGGTCTCTTTGAAGTCCTGCCTGGTCCTCATCAGATTTAATTCTCCTCATTAACTTCACATCATCTGCAAACAGGGACACTTCTGAGTCTAACCCTTCCGTCATGTCGTTCACATATACCAAAAATAGCACTGGTCCTAGGACCGACCCCTGTGGGACCCCGCTCGTCACAGGTGCCCACTGTGATACATCATTACGTACCATGACTCGTTGTTGCCTCCCTGTCAGGTATTCTCTGATCCATTGCAGTGCCCTTCCTGTTATATGCGCCTGATGCTCTAGCTTCTGCACTAATCTCTTGTGAGGAACTGTGTCAAAGGCCTTCTTGCAGTCCAAGAAGATGCAATCAACCCACCCCACTGTGTGTGTGTGTGTGTGTGTGTGTGTGTGTGTGTGTGTGTGTGTGTGTGTGTGTGTGTGTGTGTGTGTGTTAGTTACCATTTTGTCCTAGGCACATGTCGATTAGACACTAGGCCTGTTGTGTGTGTGTAGGTGTGTAGGTGTGTGTGTGTGTGTGTCTGTGTGTGTGTGTGTGTGTGTGTGTGTGTTAGTTACCATTTTGTCCGTGTATGTGTGTGTGTGTGTGTGTGTGTGTGTGTGTGTGTGTGTGTGTTAGTTACCATTTTGTCCTAGGCACATGTCGATTAGACACTAGGCCTGTTGTGTGTGTGTAGGTGTGTAGGTGTGTGTGTGTGTGTGTTGTGTGTTAGTTACCATTTTGTCCTAGGCACATATCGATTAGACACTAGGCCTGTTGTAGGTGTGTGTGTGTGTGTGTGTGTGTGTGTGTGTGTGTGTGTGTGTGTGTGTGTGTGTGTGTGTGTGTGTGTGTGTGTATGTATATATATATGTGTGTGTGTGCGTGTGTGTGTGTGTGTGTATGTGTGTGTGTGTGTGTTTGTGTTTGTGTGTGTATGTGTGTGTGTGTGTGTTTGTGTTTGTGTGTGTGTGTGTACTCACCTATTTGTACTCACCTATTTGTGGTTGCAGGGGTCGAGTCACAGCTCCTGGCCCGGCCTCTTCGCTGATTGCTACTAGGTCCTCTCTCTCCCTGCCCCATGACCTCTATCATACCTCGCCTTAAAACTATGTATGGTTCCCGCCTCCACTACGTCACTTTCTAGGCTATTCCACGGCCTGACTACTCTATGACTGAAGAAATACTTCCTAACATCCCTTTGATTCATCTGAGTCTTCAACTTCCAATTGTGACCTCTTGTGTCTGTGTCCCTTCTCTGGAACATCCCGTCTTTGTCCACCTTGTCTATTCCGTGCAGTATTTTATATATTGTTATCATGTCTCCCCTGACCCTCCTGTCGTCAGGCCGATTTCCCTCAACCTTTCTTCGTAGGACAATCCCCGTAGCTCTGGGACTAGTCTTGTTGCAAACCTTTGCACTTTCTCTAATTTCTTGACGTGCTTGACTAGGTGTGGATTCCAAACTGGTGCTGCATACTCCAGTATGGGCCTGACGTAAATGGTATACAGAGTCTTAAACGAATCCTTACTGAGGTATCGGAACGCTATCCGTAGGTTTGCCAGGCGCCCGTATGCTGCAGCAGTTATCTGATTGATGTGCGCCTCAGGAGATATGCTCGGTGTTATACTCACCCCCAGATCTTTTTCCTTGAGTGA
>NC_091317.1:7828634-7833634 GCF_038502225.1 Cherax quadricarinatus
AATAATATGAATATTTCCTTTGGTTTATATAAATTAGATCCATTTATAATTAATAGAATTTGGGAAGAATTTAATAATACATTGGAAAATAATAAATTTTAAAATTCTTAATTCTTGGGTAGAATAGTTCGTTGGTGGGTTGTGTGAAGGACCTGTCTAGTTGCGCCAGCGGGCCTGCTGCAGTGTTTCCTTTCTTATGAGTCACGCGTCAGGTGTTGCTTTGCTGTGGGGTGTGATAGTGAGGTGTGGGCTAGACTCTTTATATGCCTTCCTTTGATGCATTACTTTTATTGTTCCTTGATAATGTGAGTAGTCACGAAAGCGCTTGGAATTTCTCTGTTCTTTCACACTGGCTGTTTTGCGTATATATGTATATATATATATATATATATATATATATATATATATATATATATATATATATATATATATATATATATATAAATTTTTCGTTTATAAGGACTAAGGTGATTATAATTAACGTCAAACTAAGTGAAAACGTTCGTTACTGTGTAACAGCAACTACTCCCTTGAAAGCCTCCCGATATGGCCAAGCTACTAAATATTTCCCTTGTCTCTCTTCCTGTTTATCCATACCCTTTACCACCGCTCTTTCCTACCTCAGTCATTCCCCCTCCCGCTCTTTCCATTCTCCTCATGGCTAACAAACACAGGACAGTATCAGGTGAGAGTACCAGGTAAGAGTATCAGGAGAGGGGGGGGGGGTATCAGGTGAAACTAAGAGAAACAATGATCAGGATCAATATCAGACAAAAACATCTGGTACATGTCAAATGGCATTACTAATAACAAAGACTTTCTGAACAAACTATCAAATAATACATCTCCTAACTAACGTATGATTGTTGCTTTAAATCTGTTACTCGCTAAAGTAGAACTTGAGAAATTGATAAAGCAGATGTGTTGACTGGTGTCACTGCACGGTAGACGAAAGTGGAGAGACATAATACATCGCTGTAACTAGCACAGTTCAAGGAGTGTGACAGGTGTGACAGTTCAAGGAGTGTGACAGGTGTGACAGTTCAAGGAGTGTGACAGTTCAAGGGATGTGACAGTTGTGACAGTTCAAGGGGTGTGACAGGTGTGACAGTTCAAGGAGTTTGACATGTGTGACAGTTCAAGGAGTTTGACATGTGTGACAGTTCAAGGAGTGTGACAGGTGTGACAGTTCAAGGAGTGTGACAGGTGTGACAGTTCAAGGAGTGTGACAGGTGTGACAGTTCAAGGGGTGTGACAGGTGTGACAGTTCAAGGAGTATAACAGGTGTGACAGTTCAAGGGGTGTGACAGGTGTGACAGTTCAATGGGTGTGACAGGTGTGACAGTTCAAGGAGTGTGACAGGTGTGACAGTTCAAGGAGTTTGACATGTGTGACAGTTCAAGGAGTTTGACAGGTGTGACAGTTCAAGGAGTTTGACATGTGTGACAGTTCAAGGAGTTTGACATGTGTGACAGTTCAAGGAGTGTGACAGGTGTGACAGTTCAAGGAGTGTGACAGGTGTGACAGTTCAAGGGGTGTGACAGTTCAAGGGGTGTGACAGGTGTGACAGTTCAAGGGGTGTGACAGGTGTGACAGTTCAAGGGGTGTGACAGGTGTGACAGTTCAAGGAGTATAACAGGTGTGACAGTTCAAGGGGTGTGACAGGTGTGACAGTTCAAGGGGTGTGACAGGTGTGACAGTTCAAGGGGTGTGACAGGTGTGACAGTTCAAGGAGTATGACAGGTGTGACAGTTCAAGGGGTGTGACAGGTGTGACAGTTCAAGGGGTGTGACAGGTGTGACAGTTCAAGGAGTATGACAGGTGTGACAGTTCAAGGGGTGTGACAGGTGTGACAGTTCAAGGGGTGTGACAGGTGTGACAGTTCAAGGGGTGTGACAGGTGTGACAGTTCAAGGGGTGTGACAGGTGTGACAGCTCAAGGAGTATGACAACTGTGACAGTTCAAGGGGTGTGACAGGTGTGACAGTTCAAGGGGTGTGACAGGTGTGACACAGTTCAAGGAGTATAGCAAGAGTGACACAGTTCAAGGAGTGTGACAAGTGTGACACAGTCCAAGGAGTGTGACAGGTGTGACAGCTCAAGTGGTGTGACAGGTGTGACACAGTTCAAGGGGTGTGACAGGTGTGACAGTTCAAGGGGTGTGACAGGTGTGACACAGTTCAAGGAGTATAACAAGAGTGACACAGTTCAAGGAGTGTGACAGGTGTGACAGCTCAAGTGGTGTGACAGGTGTGACACAGTTCAAGGGGTGTGACAGGTGTGACAGTTCAAGGGGTGTGACAGGTGTGACAGCTCAAGTGGTGTGACAGGTGTAACACAGTTCAAGGGGTGTGACAGGTGTGACAGTTCAAGGAGTGTGACAGGTGTGACAGCTCAAGTGGTGTGACAGGTGCGACACAGTTCAAGGAGTGTGACAAGTGTGACACAGTTCAAGGAGTGTGACAGGTGTGACACAGTTCAAGGAGTGTGACAAGTGTGACACAGTTCAAGGAGTGTGACAGGTGTGACACAGGGACAAATGTGACAGGTGTGAGGCAAAGAAGAATGTAACAGGTGTGACACAGGAACGATTATAACATGTGTGACACATGGACGAATGTAACAAGTGTGACCCAGTGCAAGAAGTGTGACAGATGTGACACAACGACTGGGTAGGTGTGACCCACTCAGTGAGTCACAACTATAAACTTACCGTTTCTTACTGAAAATAATAATATTCACCCTCTCACTCTCCCACTCACTACCCCCTCTCACTCACCCACTCACTACCCCCTCTCACTCACCCACTCACTACCCCCTCTCACTCTCCCACTCACTACCCCCTCTCACTCACCCACTCACTACCCCATCTCACTCACCCACTCACTACCCCCTCTCACTCACCCACTCACTACCCCCTCTCACTCACCCACTCACTACCCCCTCTCACTCACCCACTCACTACCCCCTCTCACTCACCCACTCACTACCCCCTCTCACTCACCCACTCACTACCCCCTCTCACCCACCCACTCACTACCCCCTCTCACTCACCCACTCACTACCCCCTCTCACTCACCCACTCACTACCCCCTCTCACTCACCCACTCACTACCCCCTCTCACTCACCCACTTACTACCCCCTCTCACTCACCCACTCACTACCCCCTCTCACCCACTCATTACCCCCTCCCACCAACTCACTACCCCCTCTCACTCACCCACTCACTACCCTCTCTCACTCACCCACTCACTACCCCCTCTCACTCACCCACTCACTACCCCCTCTCACTCACCCACTCACTACCCCCTCTCACTCACCCACTTACTACCCCCTCTCACTCACCCACTCACTACCCCCTCTCACTCACCCACTCACTACCCTCTCTCACTCACCCACTCACTACCCCCTCTCACCCACTCATTACCCCCCTCCCACCAACTCACTACCCCCTCTCATTCACCCACTCACTACACCCTCTCACTCACCCACTCACTACCCTCTCTCACTCACCCACTCACTACCCCCTCTCACCCACTCATTACCCCCCTCTCACCAACTCACTACCCCCTCTCATTCACCCACTCACTACCCCCTCTCACTCACCCACTCACTACCCCCTCTCACTCACCCACTTACTACACCCTCTCACTCACCCACTCACTACCCTCTCTCACTCACTATACTCACGTATTCCCAATACTCTCACTATACTCACCCACTCACTACCTCCTCTCACTCACTATACTCACGTATTCCCAATACTCTCACTATACTCACCCACTCACTACCTCCTCTCACTCACTATACTCACGTATTCCCAATACTCTCACTATACTCACCCACTCACTACCTCCTCTCACTCACTATACTCACGTATTCCCAATACTCTCACTATACTCACCCACTCACTACCCTCTCTCACTCACTATACTCACGTATTCCCAATACTCTCACTATACTCACCCACTCACTACCTCCTCTCACTCACTATACTCACGTATTCCCAATACTCTCACTATACTCACCCACTCACTACCTCCTCTCACTCACTATACTCACGTATTCCCAATACTCTCACTATACTCACCCACTCACTACCTCCTCTCACTCACTATACTCACGTATTCCCAATACTCTCATTATACTCACCCACCCACTACACCCTCTCACTATACTCATCCACTCACTACTTCCTCTTACTACACTCGCCGACTCCCACACCCATCACTAATACCACTCACTACACATTACTCAGCACACACGCGCATACACACACACACACACACACGCGCACACACACACACACACACACACACACACACGCACACACACACACACACACACACACACACACACACACACACACACACACACACACACACACACACACACACACACACACACACACGCACACACATAACACCGAGCACGTCACCGGAGGCACACATCAACCAAATAACCGCTGCAGCATAAGGGCGCCTGGCATACCTAAGAATAGCGTTCCGATACCTTAATAATGAATCGCTCAAGACACTGTACACTGTGTATGTTAGACCCATACTGGAGTATGCAGCACCAGTCTGGAACCCACACCTGGTCAAGCACGTCAAGAAGTTAGAGAAAGTACAAAGGTTTGCAACAAGGCTAGTCCCAGAGCTCAAGGGAATGTCGTACGAGGAAAGGTTAAGGGAAATCGGACTGACGACACTGGAGGACAGAAGGGTCAGGGGAGACATGATAACGACATACAAGATACTGCGGGGAATAGACAAGGTGGACAGAGATAGGATGTTCCAGAGAGGGGACACAGGGACAAGGGGTCACAATTGGAAGCTGAAGACTCAGACGAGTCACAGGGACGTTAGGAAGTATTTCTTCAGTCATAGAGTTGTCAGCAAGTGGAATAGCCTAGCAAGTGAAGTAGTGGAGGCAGGAACCATACATAGTTTTAAGAAGAGGTATGACAAAGCTTAGGAAGCAGAGAGAGAGAGAGGATC
>NC_091317.1:7838634-7851134 GCF_038502225.1 Cherax quadricarinatus
AACAATACTCTTTGAAGGCAAAAGTATAGTATGCCAATCGTAAGTCTCCAAAAGTCCGGTCAGATACGCCTCAGTGGATACTCTCTCAACTCCTTCATATCAAAGGAAGAAATTTAACTTGGGCTAAATTTCGAGTCTTCACGCAAAAAAATAAACTGCCATGTATGTCCGCTGCATTCAAGAATTTAATGAAATTTTCACATATATGCCTAGTACTTATAGTAGACAAGTAGCTATGGCTACCTTGTTAGTCAAATTCTTGACATTGCTTACGAGGTTATGGTTTGAATCGTAACTTCATAGAAATAAAAGAAATCTCGAGCACTGTACAGCAACACATGTACAAATGTAGCCAAGACGGCAGTAGTAGGTACAATTATACTTAACTTTGTTGTATTAAGATATAGATCACTTCTCTGAACTGCCGCTACGGCGCGAGGTCTACTGATAGGGTGAGCGACACCCAGATCTCCATGTCACATACACTCTGCCCTGATGCATACAACAACTAGTTATCTTATTCTGAGCTCACCATGACTGCTGGGGTAAGTCTGAGCAAAAGAACTTACTGAGTAAGAGTTACAGGGCATTATATAGCATACGTGGCTCCTCTCACTTGACCAGAGGAGCATTCACCTTCAGAACTGGGTGAACCCATCGAGGGTCGGATACCAAAATATCTGGTGACCCCAAACTGGTGTTGTGATGAACGCAAATGTTCCTGTCCACGGTGAAGGTGGCTTCTGCTCTTGATTACCGCAGTGTGTTCATGCACCGTCATGTTCTCTCTATTGGCAAAGAGCAACATGTGTCTGAGGCGCTTGTGACAGAAGCCAGTGTTACATATGATCTTACCACATCACCTCGAGGCTCGCCTCAGGCTCCCCGCTCCACTGTTTTGTAAAACCGAACTTTTACACATTATCATTTCCGTGTCATAACGTTCTCATTTTTTTTCTCAGTCGTAGTGTGACTGTGTGTGTGTGTGTGTGTGGAGGGGGGCATCTCGTGTTATAATTCAGCTAAATACAGTAGACCGTCCATTAAGACAGTAGTTAGATTCCTGAAAATGCAGTGTTAGACGAATCCGTGTTAAAGGAACTAAAGAACTCAGGGGAAAAATAGGGTTATGTTCCTGGGACCCCGAAAAAGCCAAACAACTTTGTTTTTAGGTCTTCAAATCATTCACAAATAAAAATAAAAATGCAGTTGTTGTTCATTGTCGTTATTTATGTTTTCTTCTGTTGTTCAAGGCTACAAATGCAACAGAAATATTTCTTACCTTAAATTGTGGTTGCTGGTGTTTGTTGCTGATTGTGAAGGAGGGAGTGGAGAGGCATGCACTGCACTGCTGAGGTGGATGGTAGTCCAGTTAGTCAGTCAAGTCAGTACAGTCATTCAATTCAGTAGGTCACTCATTCAAGGCAGACTGTCAAGTCACTCAGTAAATAAGTCAATCCATAAAGTCATTCGCTAAATCAGTCAAATCAGTAAGTCAGTCATGTTAGTAAATCAGTCAAGTCATTCAGTAAATCAGTCAAGTCATTCAGTAAATCAGTCAAATCAATAGGTCAGTCAGTCAGGTAAGTCATTCAGTAAATCAGACAAGTCAGTAAATCAGTCAAGTCAGTAGGTCAGTCAGTAATTCAGTAAATCAGTTGTCATTAAATAAATCAGTCAAGTCAGTAAGTTAGTCACTCAAATTATAGCTAGTCAGTAAATCAGGTCTGTCATTCAATAAATCAGTCAAGTCGGGTCAGTCAAGCCATTCAGAAAAAACAATAAATCAGGTCAATCAGTATGTCAGTCATTCAGTAAATCATGTCAGTCAGTAAGTCAGTCATTCAGTAAACTAGTCAAGTCAGGTCAATCAGGTCATTCAGAAAATCAGTAAATCAGGTCAGTCAGTAAGTCAGTCATTCAATAAATCAGTGAAGTCAGTAAATCAGTGAAATCAGTAAATCAGGTGTCAGTCAGTAGGTCATTCAGTAAATCAATCAAGTCAGTAAAGTCAATCAAGTCAGTAAATCAGTCAAGTCAGTAAATCAGATGACAGCCGGGGTTATTCATTGCACAAGCCCGTATATTTGCTTTACTCTTTTTAATCATATAAACCGACGCTTCATTAAGGCCGTAAGCTCTCACCATGTCCACCACACAGGTACCACATTTAAGCTTATCTAATATCTCGATTTTCTTCATAATTCCGAGACTAGAACTTTTTTTGTATCTTGTCTTGCCACTTCCTGCATCACTTGCATGCCTCCTGAGTGCCATGGTTCCTTGGCAGATGCAATGTGTGGTAATGAAAAGACCAAAACCCTATTCACAGACAATCCTGGGTACCGCACTGGACGCGTATATACCGAGCACTGGTATGGAGGTGGCAGGGTACGAAACTAGGGCCTTCCCCTGCAGAAGACGGTGGCTTGACCCACAGGCAGACTGCCTAGCACTCACTACACAGAGGGGAAGATCCCGCCTTCCAGCTTGCGGCACTGAAATTTTCTCTCTACCGAGAAGCAGAACAGTTTAAAATGAATTTTACGAAGTGTAAAACGAAAATATGCCGCAATTTGACAATAGTGTAATGGAGAAAACGTTTCAAAGGAAACCGTTTTAATCGACGATCTACTGAAGTTCGTAATAACTTCTACTTTTGTCTGTGCAGTAGCCCCATGATAGATTCTGCTACATATTCTGTTCCCTTTATATATTGTGTTATATAGTCCTGTTATAATCTGCTATCTAGACTCATGATAGGTTCTATACATTCGATCATATCAAATGAAACTCTCACATATTTATTACATTTATTTATAAAAAAAACAATAACAACAACTCAGTAACAAATTCATACTAAACTCAACAGCTCGAGAGATTTACTTCTTCCCGTAGCCTGCGAAGTAAAAAAAAAACATTAGTTAAAATATATAAACCTAATCCATTTACAAGTATTAAACAGTTGCAGGTGTCAACAGCTAATATACTAATGCAAATAACAGCAAATCTAATGAAAGTGGGTGAGTTACATGGACGAAGAACACCTCACAGAATCAAATAACAATTATTACGAAAGGGATGTTACATCAAACATATCTAGACACCATTCTGAGCAGGTGATTACACGTATTATACTAATGCAGACGTCTACAGGAACTTTTAGTATGAAGACTAGGTATCAGTATGAACACATCACCTTGGACTTGTGATTTACGACAAGTTATACAAATTAAAGGAAGTTGTTTCCCTAAATAAATATGATAAGCATAGCATGTGTCTATATTTCCCAGATGGTACTTACAACACCAGGAATAACACATACGGTAGTTAAATACTGATAATTAATAAGGGAGATTTAATATCATTAAGGTTTAACATCGGCGATTCCCACTTAAGAAAGTTTAATAATTCAGGTGTTGTTTGATAATATACAATAACCTTAACATAGTTAATTAACTCAAAAGTGATGATTCAAGCTTAACACAGCATATATACACTGAGGGATACACACCCAGAGGTATGCATCTCTCAGTATATATATGTCGTGCCGAATTGGTAAATTATTATTATTATTATCGTGGGGGAGCGCTAAACCCAGAGGATTATACAGCGCATGTGGGGGGGGGGGAGATGGACGGTATTCAGGCTCATTTCAGAGAACTGAAGCACAGATCCAATTCCCTAGAACAAGAGCCCCCTCACCAGCATCAAGGAACCTACCTTGAGGGGCCGAATAGGTAAAACTTTTGCGATTTGGGATTAAATAGCAATGCTCTTGTTGCCGAATAAGCCTAGCGAAAATTTGTGTATGCAGTAATTTCGCAAAAATCATTCTGAACCTAACGAAAAAAAAATATTTCATTGTGTTTGTTTATTAAATTATTGTAAACTTATTTAAAATATATTTAGTTGGATTAGGCTAATTTAAATTGCGCTTTTTATAATAAGGTTAGGTATGTTTTCTAAAGTTCTTTTGGTACAAAAATATAAATTTTTACATTCACATAAATGAAAAATATATACCTTTAAACGTATAAGAGAAATTTTTTAGAAAGGACTTAATTTTAAATGAGTTCTTGCTATGTGGTACATTACAATGTAACAGTATAGTGGTACATTACAACGTAACAGTATAGTGGTACATTACAACGTAGCAGTATAGTGGTACATTACAACGTAACAGTATAGTGGTACATTACAACGTAACAGTATAGTGGTACATTACAACGTAGCAGTATAGTGGTACATTACAACGTAACAGTATAGTGGTACATTACAACGTAACAGTATAGTGGTACATTACAACCTAACAGTATAGTGGTACATTACAACGTAGCAGTATAGTGGTACATTACAACGTAACAGTATAGTGGTACATTACAACGTAACAGTATAGCGGTACATTACAACGTAACAGTATAGCGGTACATTACAACGTAACAGTATAGTGGTACATTACAACGTAACAGTATAAAGGTACGTAACAAGGAAACGATGTTAAATTACGTAATAAGCAAGCAATGCAGAAGTACAAAGGCCTTACAAAAGTGGCATCGCATTGAAGAAAAAAAAAGTTTTGAACCTATTGGCTAGGGTTATTTTCATGTATAGCCAAGAGCAAGATTACAACACTTGAAAGAGCAAATGTTGTCGCCTCGAGACATCAGGATATACAGGAAATCATAAGCCTTTATGCTGCCGATTGTGCAGTTCATAGACTGAGGCGCTCCGAATGTCTTTCATCAGTGGTGAGTAGCAGCAGTGTTCAACGAGCGTACAAAGGCAGTGAGAAAGCATCTAAAGAGTTTTTTTATGGTTTGATTGCAAAGGTCGGAATATTTTTAGAGATTGGATAACCTTATTCTTTTAAGGAAACATCAACAATCCAGTGTAGGATGACCTATTCCATCAGAAGCCACAAGGTAGAGAGTAGCCCATCTACTTTTTTTTTTAATCGCCAGTAACACTCCAGGGAATGACTGACCTATTCTTTCACTAGCAACACTCCAGAGAGTGGGTAACCTATTCTCTCACTAGTCACTATCCAGGGAGTGGCTGACCTATTCTCTCACACCCTAGTATCCAGAGAGTGGGTGACCTATTCTTTAATTAGAAAAGCAATCACAAATTAAACGCGATGCAAAAACACACACACACACAAAAAACTCTGATAACCGGTTTCTGAAGGCGGGTGATACAGTACACGGTGTCAGGAATCGAGTTAACAAATAAGACTTACGTTACACAGTGTGACTGACAAAGTAGCATTTGACTGTCAGTTATATCCGTGACAGTAGAGTTCGATTGTCAGTCGTGTCTGACTCATAGTTTCGCGTTTGAATAACAGAGTCGTACATGATCGAAAGAGCATTGTGATATGTGACAGTTTAGGAGTTATAAACCGTAATATTTTTTTCCAGAATTTATAACAGATGACTCGCTATTAGTCCAGCAGGAAATGACCATGATGTGTGTTTATTAGTAGTAGTATTATTGCTAGTAGATGTAGAATGGTTGAAAGAGGACTGTCAAGTGTACGTGTCTTACCTCCGTGTCCTCCGTATCCTCCTCCGTATCCACCAACAACAATTCCACCTCCATGGCCATATCCACCGCTATATCCTCCGTATCCCCCACCATAGCCTCCATGTCCTCCTCCGTACCCGCCTGCGTGATGGTAAACAGGGATGTGGACTGGTACATAAATATACTGGTAATCTTCTTCATCGTAGCTGCCGCCGCCTTTACCCTTACCGAAGCCAGGGGAAGCCAGAGCTTGAACTCCAGCAGCCATCATCACCACCACTGCTATGGCTGACACACGCTGTGTAGGCAAATAAAAAAACGTTAGAGAAATATTTCTTATAATGAAGATTTGTAAAAGAATTGAATGAATGGAAAATTAACACATAGGAACTGGAGTGAACGTGTAAATACGACACCAGAGCAGCATCAGGACGTTTATTAGGGAAACGTATCGCCCACCCGGAAGCTATGTTTACCTGGAGTTTATCTGGAGAGAGTTCCGGGGGTCAACGCCCCCGCGGCCCGGTCTGTGATCAGGCCTCCTTAGGTCAGTGTCCCAGGATGCGACCCACACCAGTCGACTAACACCCAGGTACCCATTTTACTGATGGGGAACATAGACAACAGGTGGAAAGAAACACGTCCAATGTTTCTACTCTGGCTGGGAATCGAACCCAGGCCCTCACCGTGTGAAGCGAGAGCGTTAACCACCAGGCCACCAGAGCAATCAAATGATTGCATTATTGAAGCTCGCTAGTGCTGACACTTGTCTTGTGTACGTACGTGACAGTCTTGAAGGTACAGTTGGCGATCTTCGTATGTAGGAAGGTGTTACATTTTTAAGAGAATTTTTTGTAATGAGAATCAAAATTGTTTTGGTAAAGCAATTCGATGCTTACATTGGGTTTGGGATATTGGCAGTTTGGAGGGACTTCTAATATTGTCGTATCTGAGCGCCTCTGTAAAGACAGTGATTATGTATGAAGTGAAAGTGTTGAATGATGAAAATATTTTTCTTTTCTGGGATTTTCTTTCTTTTTGGGTCACCCTGCCTTGGTGGGAGACGACAGACGTGTTGAAAAAAATATATGTATAATATGATATATATATATGATATATATATGATATATATATGATATATATATGATATATATATATATATATGATATATATATGATATATATATATATATATGATATATATATGATATATATATGATATATATATGATATATATATGATATATTTTTTTTTTTATTATCACACTGGCCGATTCCCACCAAGGCAGGGTGGCCCGAAAAAGAAAAACTTTCACCATCATTCACTCCATCACTGTCTTGCCAGAAGGGTGCTTTACACTACAGTTTTTAAACTGCAACATTAACACCCCTCCTTCAGAGTGCAGGCACTGTACTTCCCATCTCCAGAACTCAAGTCCGGCCTGCCGGTTTCCCTGAACCCCTTCATAAATGTTACTTTGCTCACACTCCAACAGCACGTCAAGTATTAAAAACCATTTGTCTCCATTCACTCCTATCAAACACGCTCACGCATGCCTGCTGGAAGTCCAAGCCGCTCGCACACAAAACCTCCTTTACCCCCTCCCTCCAACCTTTCCTAGGCCGACCCCTACCCCACCTTCCTTCCACTACAGACTGATACACTCTTGAAATCACTCTGTTTCGCTCCATTCTCTCTACATGTCCGAACCACCTCAACAACCCTTCCTCATCCCTCTGGACAACAGTTTTGGTAATCCCGCACCTCCTCCTAACTTCCAAACTACGAATTCTCTGCATTATATTCACACCACACATTGCCCTCAGACATGACATCTCCACTGCCTCCAGCCTTCTCCTCGCTGCAACATTCATCACCCATGCTTCACACCCATATAAGAGCGTTGATAAAACTATACTCTCATACATTCCCCTCTTTGCCTCCAAGGACAAAGTTCTTTGTCTCCACAGACTCCTAAGTGCACCAATCACCCTTTTCCCCTCATCAATTCTATGATTCACCTCATCTTTCATAGACCCATCCGCTGACACGTCCACTCCCAAATATCTGAATACATTCACCTCCTCCATACTCTCTCCCTCCAATCTGATATCTAATCTTTCATCACCTAATCTTTTTGTTATCCTCATAACCTTACCCTTTCCTGTATTCACTTTTAATTTTCTTCTTTTGCACACCCTACCAAATTCATCCACCAATCTCTGCAACTTCTCTTCAGAATCTCCCAAGAGCACAGTGTCATCAGCAAAGAGCAACTGTGACAACTCCCACTTTATGTGTGATTCTTTATCTTTTAACTCCACACCTCTTGCCAAGACCCTCGCATTTACTTCTCTTACAACCCCATCTATAAATATATTAAACAACCACGGTGACCTCACACATCCTTGTCTAAGGCCTACTTTTACTGGGAAATAATTTCCCTCTTTCCTACATACTCTAACTTGAGCCTCACTATCCTCATGAAAACTCTTCACTGCTTTCAGTAACCTACCTCCTACACCATACACCTGCAACATCTGCCACATTGCCCCCCTATCCACCCTGTCACACGCCTTTTCCAAATCCATAAATGCCACAAAGACCTCTTTAGCCTTATCTAAATACTGTTCACTTATATGTTTCACTGTAAACACCTGGTCCACACACCCCCTACCTTTCCTAAAGCCTCCTTGTTCATCTGCTATCCTATTCTCCGTCTTACTCTTAATTCTTTCAATAATAACTCTACCATACACTTTACCAGGTATACTCAACAGACTTATCCCCCTATAATTTTTGCACTCTTTTGTCCCCTTTGCCTTTATACAAAGGAACTATGCATGCTCTCTGCCAATCCCTAGGTACCTTACCCTCTTCCATACATTTATTAAATAATTGCACCAACCACTCCAAAACTATATCCCCACCTGCTTTTAACATTTCTATCTTTATCCCATCAATCCCGGCTTCCTTACCCCCTTTCATTTTACCTACTGCCTCACGAACTTCCCCCACACTCACAACTGGCTCTTCCTCACTCCTACAAGATGTTATTCCTCCTTGCCCTATACACGAAATCACAGCTTCCCTATCTTCATCAACATTTAACAATTCCTCAAAATATTCCCTCCATCTTCCCAATACCTCTAACTCTCCATTTAATAACTCTCCTCTCCTATCTTTAACTGACAAATCCATTTATTCTCTAGGCTTCCTTAACTTGTTAATCTCACTCCAAAACTTTTTCTTATTTTCAACAAAATTTGTTGATAACATCTCACCCACTCTCTCATTTGCTCTCTTTTTACATTGCTTCACCAATATAATGTGTGTGTGTGTGTGTGTGTGTGTGTGTGTGTGTGTGTGTGTGTGTGTGTGTGTGTGTGTGTATCAGTAAACACTAGGATGAATGTCTTAAAATTAAATTAATTATATTAATTTAGCTTGTAAATTTAAAATTTTAGAAAATAGTCGAAAGAACTACTAAGCATAATTTACACACAACATCAATTCATAGGAGAGCATTAATGTGGAACAGAACACTGAGGTTATCGTCCTCACACGGCGAGACGACCACCAACACAGCCCAGGGAAGGTCAGCACTGAACAACCTTAGCAAGGTGAGGTGGAAAATGCCAGGGACAGCCACACTCATCACCTAGGGGAAGGGATGGGGGAACACTCCTCGACCTCTCAAAGGAACAAGGCCACAAGCACCAGCTAGGGAAGTCCAAAACTTCTCTGCTTCTCAAGGTGAAACCAGTGCCTGGGACTCACCATGTCTGCTTGAGGAAGGCTGAAGACTAGATCTGTGGAGGCGAGTGGAAGAAACAGAATATATATATACACACATTGTTTACGTGGTTGGTGTCACTAGTCACGAAAAAGACTAAAAAAATACATACGCTTTTTTCACGAAAAAGACTAAAAAAATACATACGCTTTCTTCTTTTAGTGTGGCCAAAATGACATGGTACAAATACGAAAAATTTCCCTCGCGACCAATTCACTGCCCCTTCACCCCCCCCCCCCATTGTTTTTTTTATTCTTAAGAAACTCCGCTTTCAATTTTAGAAATACGTGATCAGTGGAGGACGCTTTTGAGTCGTGAGCAGTGACCAGTTCTTACTTTAGCTTCGTTACGCTGTTGAGTACTCAAGAACAAGTCTTGTGCATGAGGTGAGAAGGAATTTTGAAGATCTGTTGTTTAGGCTTCTCTGGGATATGCCTACGTTTGCTGCTCTGGCGTAATCGTATAATTGTATGTCACCATTAAAGACAGCCTCATCAATACGGCCACTTGATACTGGAGTTCCACAAGGAAGTGTCCTTAGACCCCTGCTCTTCCTCATTTACATCAATGATCTTCCAAACATATCCCAACACATGAAACCCATCCATTCTCTTTGCTGACGGCACGACTTACGTCATCTCCCACCCTAATCTTGCCACCCTCAACACCATTGTTAACGAGGAGCTGCTCAAAATATCGACTTGGATGACAGCCAATAAACTTACACCACTGGCAAAACCTACTATATTATGTTTGGTAGCAGAGCAGGTGTTGCGCAACTTAACATTAAGATCGACAACGCTCTAATTGCCAATCATAATGAGGGCAAATTCCTTGGCCTATACCTTGACAACAACCTAAATTTCAGCACCCATATCCAACACATAACAAAAAAAGTATCCAAAACGGTGGGGATCCTCTCCAATATACGATACTACGTGCCGCAAACTTCCCTTCTCACACTATACCATTCACTTATATATCCATACCTCACCTATGCTATCTGTGCTTGGGGTTCAACTGCAGCAACACACCTAAAGCCAATAATAACCCAACAAAAAGCCGCAGTAAGAATAATCACTAAATCCCATCCCTGGCAACACCCCCCCCCCACTCCTCATAGATCTAAACTTACTCCCTGTTCAGAACATCCACACTTACTACTATGCAATCTGTATCTACAGGACCTTAAATTCCAATATTAACCTTGACCTAAAATGCTTTCTTGATAGTTGTGACAGGATCCACAGGCATAACACCAGACACAAACATCTCTATGACATTCCCCGTGTTCGACTAAACCTTTACAAAAATTCAATGTATTTCAAAGGACCTAAAATCTGGAACACCCTACCTGAAAACTCTAGAACTGCAGACACATTCACCACTTTCAAAACTACAGTTAGAAAACATCTTATCTCCCTGATACACCCCGACAACTAACTACATGATAACCACCTGGTGGTTCACAATTACACTCACTCACCCACTCACTATAAACCCAGAAATACTAATCTTAATCTTAAAATAATAAATCCTAACTAGTCATAAGTTTGCCTATGATACTCCAATATAGACACTGTATTGTGCCAAAACAAAAGCATTCACAATGCTACTCACAAATTATGTTGTAGTCACTTAGCCTTAATACCATAATCTGTAAGGATTTAATGTTAAGAATTAATCTAAGTCTGCTCGAAATGCCTAGCCATGCTAGGTGTCCTAGTGGCCCCCTCTGTAATTAGTATTTTATAACATGTAAACCACACAATACCCAAAACCTGTAAACCCCACATTGTAACCCTTATAGAGAATAAACTTGAATTGAACTGAAAGCAAACTGGCGAGTGGATGGCGTAAAAGACATGTATACCGAACGCGTTTTAAGCGTGATGTTTCTGTCCGTGTAGAGATTTATCAAATATAATAAATCTCTACGAAGAGCGAAAAGTGTCATAAAAACTTACTCTGTATATAAGTCTGATGTTACGTATGTTGTGGATACTTGAACCTGGAGGTACACTGCTCCCCCCCTCAGGTGCTACACTGCCCTCTCTTCACCTCTCTCGGGTGCGACACTGCCCTGTCTTCACCTCTCTCAGGTGGTACACACCTCGTCTTCCTCATTCTCAGATGGTACACTAACTCCTGTCCCTACTCTTTCAGGTGGTACCCTTCATCTCACCCACTTCCCTTCTCACTTCATCCATTTACATTCCTTTGCACTTGCTGAGGATTGACATCTAGCAGCTAAGTAACGTGCTGCCGACACTCGGAGCAAGAACTTTATCAAATTATAACTTTTAATCAAATTCTATACAGGGCGAAACGTTGTCCCACTTAAAGCTAGCTTTGCAACATGTCTTTTCTTTACTTATCACTGGGCAGTTAATTGAATGATGGTGAATGTGCTTCCTTCTTTTGATTAAAATGAAGTCTACTCATCCTCCGCTCCCATGCCTGATCTCCTTCAGCTTTTCCAAGGGCTAAATTAGGGTGTGATTTTGTGTTTTCTCTTTACGATACCATGTTGGTATTGTGTGAGGCGTGTATTCTCAAGGGGCACCTCTAATCTCTTCTTTTTTGTCATCGTGATCATAAACGAGAGGCTTGTTAGAGGTTAATTTGTAATTTCATATCTGGATACGTAGGCGCACTGCCGACGGTAATGACGACAAGCTATATGTTGATAAGCTAAAGCTCTATATAGGATCTCATCAAAATATGATTGGTTATCTCTACATAGAGCGATACGTCTTATATTAAAATCTGTCGGGACTATCAGGTATAAGAGGAGACAAAGATATAGAAGTGTTGCAAATGTGTCCTATTCATTAACTTGACGGTACTTAGTACCATTAATATTACGAGAGAGGTGTGTGCGTGTGTGTGTCAAGAATAAGAGGGTGGGAGTGATTACCACGTATGTGAGAGGAGAAGGAGGTGGAGGAGGGTATAAGATGTATAAAACTGTGCAACACCTAAAAAAAAAAAACAGCCGCATGCTTGTTTTTTGAGCCTGCCATAAATGACTACTGCATTTCTTATGCCAGTTGGCGGAGTCATCATGAAAGTTGTTCCTCTGGTCCTGTAGCTTCACTCTTTCCCAAGCAGCACTGTTACTAATCCCTTAACTCTGTGATTATACTTATGGAGTTTTTAGGTATGGTAAAAAT